>NW_010331241.1:0-4046 GCF_000700745.2 Antrostomus carolinensis | reverse complement strand
GGTAATACAGTGTCCAGTACAAAAATAAATGTATAGAAAAGGAATCTTACACTGGAGGAAGAAACTTCAGACGAGAAGGCAGGGGGGCTTTGGAAAAGAACAGCACAGTTGAGTTTTAAGAGAAATTTCTTACTCCCATAAGCTGTTTTCAAGTTAATATTTTCCCCTATGGTTCCTTCACATCCTGCAGAAGGCTCAAGTGTGGGCTTCGCATCAGAAAAAGCTTGGGAGGGTACTGTTTTCCCCCTTTCTTTCAGTTCACCCTTCATGTGTGCATCCTGCATTACTATAAGAAAGGTGCTTGCTCACTGCTAGTAGTTTTTCTTTAAAGAAGAACTTTTTTATTAAAATGGAGAAATGAAATAGATTGACATTAATAATGGGGGGGGAGAACTTTCACCAAAAGGGGGGGGGGGAGAACTTTCACCAAAAAAAAATAATTCAGTAATTCTCAACATTGCTGCCAATAAAACAGCAATCCATAGCAATGATGACAGCACCAGTGTAAAAAGAATATCCATTAATAGATAAATTCTACATTTTGTGTTAGGAGGGGTTAATTGTTAAGTTTAAAGCACCATCATCTTACATATCCTTTGACACAGGAAGAGATGTATGGACTTCTGGAATGTTTGATCTTGACATCAATCTGACATCAAATCATGAATTATTTCACTAGGAAGTAAAGAGCAAAGAGCAAAGTCACTTTCAAATATGGATAGAAATTATCTGAATGACTGAGTCCATACCTTACATTCATGGGATGGCATGGTAAACATCTCTAGCAAAAATTAAATGTAAGTAACAATTTTAATTTCTTATTTTGTTAGGAAATAAAATCTCAGCTTAGATTTAAAAAAAATAAATTCCAATGTCTAAATAGTTTTGTGGAACATTAGACTTGTGTAAACCTGTAACCTCCATCCTGTTTCCATCCCAAACCTGTCATATTAAAATGAGGCAGATGAGCCTCATGTGATTTATCTTAAAATGTTTTAATTTATCATCTTTAGGCTTAGAGCTTTGTTCTAATCCAGGAGAGAGATGTGCATCTAAAAACAACCCATCCTCAAAACCAACCTGCCCTAACACCAACAACAAAGCAAAGTAGCACAGACGTTTCCATAACAAGACTGCTATGCTGGGACAGAGCTTCATAACAAAAGGTCAGGATGGATAAATCTCACAGGTCTCCTTTTCTTCACCAGTTTGCTTGGTTGTTTTGTTTTTTAAGAGGGTTGATTTGGTGAGAGAGAACTGCTCTTTTAACAGTCATTTGCATACTGTATATGCACATAACCCATGTATTAATCAGATGTAATCAACTCCTGTTCATTATCACATGGCACTTTTGACTTCAACTTATTTTGACCAGGCACAAATGGGCAGGATTCAGCATGCACAAAATTATATGAAAAAATTCTTAAATTATACTGCAATGGTTTTTTATGCTTCTGTTAGTGATCTCTGTTCATAAAACTTGTTATCTTGTGACAGTCTGGCCACTTTTATTCTTTTAAGAAGAATATAATATTAAAATAATTTTCATTTAGTAAATGTTAGTTCAGTAAAATTTCAGTAGTCACACAAAACAGGAACCATACACACACTATTTCAGTTTATAAAGTGCTGGCCACAACGCTTGGTCTCTGCAGTTCCCATTCAAATAAATACCTAACTGGGAAGGCTCTTATTTTACTTATTGTATTGACTTTGTCACAGAAGTCTTTCATGATGACCTAGCAAAAATGAGGCACATTGTTAAAATCTCTATCATCAGATCAGCAAGAGAAACCACAGCAAATATTTGAGCACGGGGTCAGCCCACTTCCTGCGTTTTACCAGTAGTTGGAGGCGGTGGCAAAGGCACTGCCAATTTTTGCTGGTATAGTCCATTTCCCAGACTTCTGAATGAGTCTGTGCTGACTTGGATCTGCTCGTCTGCTTCCACAGAATTGTTATGAGTGACTCCATACCTGGCCTTTAAATAAACGGAGAGGTGTTTTTATTTTGCAAATGACAACATTTTTGTGACGGAAATGCTGTGCGTGATGGTGGAGACCTCTGACAAAGCCAGCTGGCTACTGGAAAGATGGAAAATCAATGACTGCACAAGTCTGGCTGCTTGTTTCACAACTGTCAAGCTGTTAGGCAATAGCAGTATGATTATTGCATATTAATAGAATATAACACTAATTAAAGCTTATTCCAGCTAAAAGCCTAGTAAATAATCTAATTTCAGATTTCTAAAAGCTTGCACATTTAAATAGCTAATGGATGTTTATGATATTTAGTATGTTATTAAGATTTGAACTGCGATACACATTTACGCAATCCAGTCAGTAATCTACACTTTAAAAGCATTTTCGGTAAAAAAGGAATCAGTATGGTCTCCTGGGTAAATATTTTGAATGTGGGATTCATTCTCCTCCTTCTCTACAGATACTTTCTGCAACACCAGCCATTTTTATGGACAAAATGTATGCAGAAGAAAACACTTTCAAAACAGGGATTAAGAGGGCTCTTCTCCATGTCTGGAATAACACAGTCCTCTTCGCTGACCACTCTGTAGACAGAGGTTGCTGCAAGTTTGGTTATCAGTGAGTGTGGGATGGGGAAGCCACAGCTCATAAACAGGAAACAGCCCACAACTCATTTTAAATTCCAATAAATATTTTGTGGTTTTACTGCCTTTGGAACAGCATTACTGTGTGAGCCAGGACAAGATGTATGAAACATCTATTTGCCCCTCAGAAAAGCTAGCCGAGCTCAACAGCTAGGATAAAGCCTAGACAACCTGGCATGCCTCTCACTGGCAACAGTGAAGCCCTGATGTGGTGAATCCCTCAAAACGTGTATATTCCCAAGGCAAAAGCCCACAACCATACAAAAATCTTACTTTTGAGAATTGTTCGGCAGCGCTTGTACAATGTCACCTCAGGGCCCAGCAATACAAGTATGTATGCAAACAAAGCTCCTAAATCCAGTCTGAAAGTTCAATATGGAAACTCAAATACAAGCGTCCTCACTCTCTGCAGCTTCCTTGACAAGCAAAAGGGGAAACAGTTTTAAGAGCTGATCACACACCCAAAGAAAACCAATATATATATTTGTAAGTGCACAGAAGCTTATTCTGGTTGTGTATATTTCAGGAGGGGAAAAAAAGAAAGCAAGCAAGGAAACCAAACTGAATGAAAAGCTCATCTGCTCAGACAACATCTTTTATGGAAATAGTCCCTTATTCTTGTTATCAGCTGAGCTCTGTTACACACAGGTTGTGGGGAAATACGTAGGTGTTAAAACTGGGAGTTAACTTAACAAATCAACTGATTCTTGTGGCACCGGGTGTTGGCCCAGCTTGGGACAGACCTCGGCGCAGCACTACTAATTGAGAAGTTGGGCTGTGACCAGAACCAGCTTGAAATGGTCTGAAAGAGCCTTAAGTTACTGTAATTGTGAGGGCTTTTGCTGGTTTCTGTTTTCTGCTGTTAATGCCGCTTTTTATTGTTTCATATTGAGACACACTTTTTGGTGGTTTTTCAGCTTCTACTGTTACTGTTGTCCCTGTACGGAGCGCTCCGGTGTCCAGGTCCATGTGCTTAACCCAAATTTATGAGAAATGTATGGAATTAAATACGGTGTTCACTGCAGTACAGGGCAGCACTCTCTGTCCTTCCCTCCTGGGCCTGTGCTTCTATTTTCTGAACTGCCACAAACCACGTTTCCACTGGGCAAAAATAAGCAGAAGCTGCACATGGAAAAAAAGGGGGGGTTTTTTTGGGGGGGTGGGTTTTTGTTTGTTTTTTTTTTTGGGGGGGGGGGGTTGTGTGTTTTTTTTTTCTCTCCAAAACGAGTGGAAACATGAAAGTGAAAATGCAATTATATGATTAAAATATAATATAAAATATAGTGATATTTTTTGTAGCTTGATGACCACAACCGTGATGAAATGTAACATGAAGGAGCCAAAGAGCAGAAATGGAGCAGAGCAGGGCCGGGGGGAGAGCCGACCCCCTTTTAAAACCACTGTATTTATGCCTCTGGTT
>NW_010331240.1:23132-23946 GCF_000700745.2 Antrostomus carolinensis | reverse complement strand
TTGTTTTTCTTTCTATTGCTAATAAAGAGACGTCAGCACAGCTTGGACCAGCAGCTGGTGCCCACCCTGCCTCTGCCAGCGCTGCAGTGCTTTGACCCAGGCTGGGTGGTGGGATCGCATGGCCCAAGCCATGGTTTTTCCAGATTCCAGGACCTTCCTGCCATGAAAAGCTTCAGGCAATGGGTGGATCCTGCTTTCAAGCAGCAGAAAGCCATGGTTTTTTGGGGACACATCTCACCAAGGTGATGGAGTGACCATGGGGTCCTTTATTGAGAGGGTTCAGATTGCTCATGCAGAGGGAGGGGAAATGGATTTGGGTAGATGGGAGGATGTGGGTCTCAGGAACCTGGGTTTGCTGTAGGCCAAGATTGTCTCTTTTTTTCTAATAAGGAAAAAAAAAACCCAAAATACTCTACTAGTCTTTATGTTGAGCTCAATGAGAGTGGAAGAGGTGCCCAGAGCCTCCTGTCCTGGTGCCCTGCAGTGGGGTCGGTGGTGGAACCATAAGCACATCATGCTTCAAGGGGAAAAGCCAGGAGCTATGGGGGAGGAAAGGAGAACTCAAGAAAGGGAGATGGAAGAGATTAGGGGTGGATTCAGTGAGATGAGCAACAGGCAGACTCCTGGGCTGCTTGCTCCAGGGATGGGTCTGTCCTTGGCCATGAGGAAGGTGCCCAGCCCAGCACAGGGCCCCAGGAAGGTCCAGCCCTGCCATGCCTAGCACTGGTCCATAGGTCACCCCCAGCCCCAGTGCACGTGGGGCTGGGCTGGGAGGTGCCAATCAGCTTTTCGTCCCCCAGGGCAGCCTTACCCA
>NW_010331240.1:21998-23086 GCF_000700745.2 Antrostomus carolinensis | reverse complement strand
AACCGCTGCTGATGGTTCATCAGGGCTTCCTCAGGCATCACCCTGCTTGCTGTCAGAAATATTTCTCACATGTCAAAGCTGAATTTTCCGGCTTGAATGGCAAACCTGAGCTTTTCTTGCCTTCCCCAGCCCTGACAGGGAGGCTGGATGGATTTTTCCTTCTGCTCCTATTCCCTGTGTCATGTTTTCTTCTGGTCCAGAGAAGAGCAAGCCACAGCTCTTTCATGCATCCTGACCCAAAAGAGACAGCTCCCTCTTGCTCATCGATAACTACTGGAGCCAGAAATCGCTCCCAGCTTGCTGCAGAGAGGCATCACATACTCCAAACCCTCAATGGGAGGTGACAGCAAGGGACCATCCAGCTGCTGAGTGCGTGACCCACTGGCCTGGGACTGCCAGGTGAAAGCTTGGCCCCAATATAAATCATAAACCCAATTAATTATAGGCAATCTATAGAGCGAGGTCATGCTCTCATTTACTTTCCCACCAGGATAATTTAGTTGACCTCCTCTGTTTAAGTGTTCCAGCTCCTGCTGAGCTGCTTTGTTGCAGTTGATAGCAAGATAATTATAATCCCATCAGTGGTTAAACTGTTTCAATAGGCACAAGACACACTCTTCAGGCCTTTGATGGATATCTAACAGCTCCCGGAGATTTGATATTAATCAGTTGCTATCTCTTGACTGCTGGGAGGCAAGTGCTCGCTGACAATAGCAGTCGAGGGAAAACATGATTTTTTTTTCTGAGATGCACATTTAAAAAAAATAAATTAAAAAATAAAAATAAAAAATAATGCTTTGCAAGGAGTGTGCTGGATGCTGGAGCTGGCTGTTCACTGTTCCTGCTTGTTTTGCTACAGAAGGAAGGGGGGTGGTTAATAGGTCAAGAGAAGTTCTCCTCCCCCTCTACTCTGCCCTGGTGAGGCCACATCTGGAATATTGTGTCCAGTTCTGGGCCCCACAGTTCAGGAAGGACAGGGAACTGCTGGAGAGAGTCCAGCACAGAGCCACCAAGATGATGAAGGGAGTGGAGCATCTCCCTGCTGAGGAAAGGCTGAGGGAGCTGGGGCTCTTTAGCTTGGAGAAGAG
>NW_010331240.1:19072-21731 GCF_000700745.2 Antrostomus carolinensis | reverse complement strand
GCTTTGGCAGGGGAGTTGGACTGGATGATCTTTCGAGGTCCCTTCCAATCCCTGACATTCTGTGATTCTGTGATTCTGTGAAATCTTGCTCCCATCCTTCCATCATCCCGGTGAGCACCGATTTCCTTGCACTGCAGCTGAAGGGATGCGAAGGGAAGCGTCTGCCCATTGCAATCAGAGGAGGGGGCACTTTGGCATTAGTCCTGCGTGAATTATTTAATGGGCAGTGAATTATTTAATGCAAGGTGAGGAGTGAAAAACGCCAGTTAAAACATTACTTAATATCTGATTACATATAAAAACGAAGGCCCCGTAGTATCTGAATCCTTCCCGGGGGAAGGAAAAGTCCATTTATTAGTCAAACCTTTAAACCAGAGTCCTTAAAAACCTTAAGAATCAAACCAACTGCTTTTCATGTTTTAATGAAGAATTCCCCCCCCACCCGCCGCCACCGCAAATTTGTGTGTGAAATTCCGGGAAGTGATAAACTCATCCACTGCTCTGCAGTTTTGCTGTTAAACTGCCAGGAGACAGACAATCCCGTCAGTGATGCTGATACAATTCTTCGCAAGAAACCAGCTCTGCCCAGGGCCTTGGAGAACAAAACTCTTCCCGCTCCCATCCTGTGACTCAGGGACATCAGTTTTTTCCCTGTAAACTTGGGATCTTAAGCTGCGTAATTATAGAATCATCAAATCCCAGACTGGTTTGGGTTGGAAGGGACCTTAAAGCTCCTCCAGTCCCAACCTCCCTGCCATCAGCAGGGACACCTTCCACTAGACCAGGTTGCTCAAAGCCTCATCCAACCTGGCCGCGAACACTTCCAGGGAGGAGCAGCCACAGCTTCTCTGGCCAACCTGGGCCAGTGTCTGACTGTAATATGTTGTAATAATTGTTGTAATAATTGTAATAATTGCTGTAATAATTTGCATCCTGTAATATGTCACGTTAAAAGATTGGGCTCCTATGAGATTCCAAAGAGCTGAACAGCACGGAAAAGGGGTGATTGTTTTCCAAGGTGGGTTTTATTTTGGGAATTTTTAATCTGGTTAGGAGTGCACACAGTTCTGGTGGGGTTTGGGGTTTTTTTTTTGCTTTAATTATTGTGATTTGTGCGTAAGCGCACGGAGAGATGGTTGTAACCATTGGCCTGGAAAACTACCTGGGAGGTGTTTGCTCCTCGCTGCAGTGGTTAACGGTTCATGACTGTGATTTTTTCAGCCTCGCTGTGTGCAACAAACTCCAACCATTTTATTATGAGAGACCCCCTGTGCCCTGACCAACTTGGGTGTCCCCGTGGCAGGAGCTGCGTGGAGCACAGCGAATGAGGTGCCTGAAACACCTGAGACAAAGGATGGAGATGGGGAAGAGGATGTGGACATGGTCCTAGCACAGGGCAGAGCTGGTTTTGCTCTGGGGATGAGGACGTGGCTGCAGGCAACGTGCCCGCCTTTGCCCCTGCCTGTCCTGGGTGCTGATGCCCATCCCAGGAGCCAGAGAGGAGGCCAAGTGCTTTATTTGTTTGCTAGATTTGGGTTCTCTCTCTTGCTCTGCCATCTCCTT
Source organism: Antrostomus carolinensis (assembly GCF_000700745.2). Classification (NCBI taxonomy): domain Eukaryota; kingdom Metazoa; phylum Chordata; class Aves; order Caprimulgiformes; family Caprimulgidae; genus Antrostomus; species Antrostomus carolinensis. The sequence continues at coordinate 20,168 of NW_010331240.1, read as the reverse complement.
GAGCCAGAGGGGCTGGTCTAAGGTGCTTTTGCCCAGAGAGGTTGTGGAGTCTCCATCTCTGGAGATGTTCAAACCCTTAAAAACATAGAAAGGCTGGTTGTTGTAGGAAACCTGCTTTGGCAGGGAGGTTGGACTGGATGATCTCCTGAGGTCCCTTCCCATCCCCACCAGTTTGTGATGCTGTGCTTTATGTTTCAGCCATGGTCTTCATTTGTGCCAACCTCCCATGTGGGCAAGCAACATTGGGTCCTGATGTCTCCTGGCTTTGCTGGAAAGCCACTACCTGTCCCCTTTGCAGTGGGGTTCATCTGGGATCTTCATCAACACCCATCATCTTGTGTGCTCCAGCAGATGCCTCATAGCTGCTCCCCTCTTCCAGGCATCCCCTGGAAGGTGCTGGTGCTCAGCACTTGCCCAAAGGCCACTCCTGGTCCACAGAGCCAGTGCCACCCAAGTGCAGACCTTTCCCCCACGTCCCAGGGCAGTGCTTGGGGCAGAGCCCTCTGCCCGTCCTGCGTCCCTGTGGAAGGGAAACACTGTGGTGTGTGCATGTAAAAACAGTTATAAAAATAGTGGGTAAATTCCCCCCCCCAGGTGAGCTGGAAATCACAAGCTCAAGAGAAACATCTTGGTGAGGTAAAGAGGATGGGTGTCCTCGCTGGGGAGCTGAGTCCCAGCTGGTGCTGCATCATCAGCCAGAGCAGTGACAGCAGAAGGGCAGCAGCCACATGCAGGCAGCCGGGGGTGGCCCATGGTGAGGTGGACCATGGTGAGGTGACCCATGGCAGGGTGGGCCATGGTGAGGTGGCTCATGGTGGTGTAGTCCATAGTAGGATGACCCATGGTGAGATGGCCCATGGTGACTACCCATGGCAGGGTAGTCCATGGTAGGGTGGCCCATGGCAGGGTGGCCCATGGTGGTGTAGTCCATAGTAGAGTGGCCCATAGTGAGGTGGTTCATAGTAGGGTGGCCCATGGTGGGGTGGCCCATGGTGGGGTAGTCCATGGCAGGGTGGCCCATGGTGAGGTGGTCCATGGTGGTGTAGTCCATGTTAGGGTGGCCCATGGTGAGGTGGTCCATGTCAGGGTGGTCCAT
>NW_010331240.1:0-18955 GCF_000700745.2 Antrostomus carolinensis | reverse complement strand
GTGACCATGGCAAGATGGATCATAGCAGGATGGCCCATGGCGGGGTGGCCCATGGCAGGGTGGGCCATGATGGTGTAGTCCATAGTAGGGTGGCCCATAGTGAGGTGGTTCATAGTAGTGTGGCCCATGTCAGGGTAGTCCATGGTGGGGTGGCCCATGGCAGGGCGGCCCACAGTGGTGTGCTGCCCTGTGCCCCAATGCCTGGCATAGAGTGTGAGACCTCGGGAAGAGAAGTCACCTAAGGTGTGTGAGGGCAACACCAACAAAGCGTGGTGGGTTTGGTGGCCTGGCTGGAGGTGTCCTGCTGGTCCCCAGGTGCAGCCCGGTGGGGTGATGCTCTCCCACAGCTTGTCTGAACCCCACAAGGGTCCCAGAGTGAGCTGTTACCTTCAGAGAGGGGGAAGCTGTGGGTCAGTACTTAGAGGGCAGGTTTGTGCTTCCTCCAAAGCCCCACATGGCTCTGGCTGGGCTGCAGGGGCAGAGGGGCAGCCCAGGGATCCCTGTCCTGCCTGGACACTGCTGTGCCGGGGACTGGTGACACGAAAAGGAAAGAGCTGCGTCCCCAGTGCCACCTTGTGCCCGAAAACCAAACAGCCTGGCAGTTTCACAACATCCTGGTTTCATTGGGATGGAGTTAATTTTCTTCTCAGTAGCCAGAATAGCTGTGGTTTGGGTTCAGTGTGGGATTTGGTATGAGCAGAACCACCAGTCTTCCACTTTTAACTGGAAGATGAAGGACTTTCCAACCTCCTTGTCTTTTGCTGGTCTGCAAGTGCAAAGGACTTGGGGGGGAGCATAGTAATTAGCAAACCCAAATTGGCATTAGGATGTGCCAATGGGATATTCCATCTCACATCATGTCACGGTCAGTGTATTCATAAGAGTTGAGCAAAAACCTCCTTAGTAATTGTTGTGGGTTAACGCCAGTGGGTAGCTAAGCCCCAGGCAGCCGCTTGCTCACTCCCTTCTGGTGGCTGTGTCCCCTCCCAGCCTCTTGCCCACCCCCAGCCCTCTCTCCGAGGGGTAGCGTGGGAGGTAGACGTGGCCCCAACGCTGTAAAAGTAGCAAAAGCATCACTGTGTTATCATCAACCCTGGGAACTGCTGGGTCTGGAGAGGTGTTGGACTTTTCCAACATGGAAATCACGTGACCTTAATAAAACTCCATCTAAACTACTTGGCAAACCATCAGGGACAGTATCAGATCTATCAGAGGCATTTCTGCACATCACAAGTGACAGGGTGGTCTTCAAAACAGGGGGAGAAAGAAAACACAGGAGGGGAAATAAGGAGAAAATTGAAGAATTATAAATAACAGAATCAGAGTCACAGCACCACAGACTGGTGGGGCTTGAAGGGACCTCAGGAGATCATCCAGTCCAACCCCCCTGACAAAGCAAGTTTCCTACTCCAGGTTGCACAGGAAAGTGTCCAGGTGAGTTTGGAACATCTCCAGAGAAGGAGACTTCACACCCTCTCTGGGCAGCCTGTCCCAGGGCTCCAGCACCCTCACAGGAAAGAAGTTTTTCCTTAAATTTGTAAATCTGCCCTTTGAGCAGTAACAACTGGGGCAAAAGGCCCCCATGACACAAACTATCCATCTCTGAAACACTCAGAACAGACCATCTCATGTGGCACTAGAACAAATCACAGCAGAAGATGATATTTCCTTCGCTGTACCCCTGTGAAGGCTGCAGGGACCTTACCCAGCACAGCTGTTTGTTTGCAGGCTTTTCCAGGAGAAGGTTCATTGCTCTTGTCTCGGAGCATCTTGTCTCCTCTGTTTTCTCTTTCTAAAGTTTATTGAAAGAAGCTCTGGAGCCTGCCAGCCTGGCCCACCCAGTCCTCTCTTACTCTTCCCTGGTGAGACCACACCTGGAATATTGTGTCCAGTTCTGGGCCCCACAGTTCAGGAAGGACAGGGAACTGCTGGAGAGAGTCCAGCACAGAGCCACCAAGATGATGAAGGGAGTGGAGCATCTCCCTGCTGAGGAAAGGCTGAGGGAACTGGGGCTCTTTAGCTTGGAGAAGAGGAGACTGAGGGGTGACCTCATTAATGTTTATCAATATGTAAAGGGTGAATGTCAGGAGGATGGAGCCAGGCTCTTCGCAGTGATGCCCAATGGTAGGACAAGGGGCAATGGGTGTGAGCTGGAACACAGGAGGTTCTGCTTAAACTTGAGAAGAAACTTCTTTACGGTGAGGGTGACAGAGCCCTGGGACAGGCTGCCCAGGGAGGGTGTGGAGTCTCCTTCTCTGGAGGCATTCAAAACCCACCTGGACGCCTTCCTGTGTGATCTCATTTAGGTTCCTGCTCTGGCAGGGGGATTGGACTGGATGATCTTTCGAGGTCCCTTCCAATCCCCAACATTCTGTGATTCTATGATATTTTATTTTCCACCACAAGATGTCCCCAGGATCCTAAGGTAAGGAAAAAAGGAAACCAACCAGGATCAAGGTCTGGAAGCACCCATGCTAAGCCAGCAGTGAGGAGGAACCCTTGCTCTCTGTCCCCTAGACATGAGACTTCCAACACATCTCTTGCTGTTTGGGTTTAGATCCTTGGGGTGAGATTTCAAACTTTCTCAGCAGGTTGGAGAGCCCAGGTGCTCCCAGCATGGTCTTGGAGTTCTGCTTCAAGGGAAAAGTCAAACTAGGGGAAAACTAAGTTTTTCAGCCATGGGATACACCAAGGCAGCACAGTAGAAGGGCTGGCAGCTGTGACGAGGTTCTTGCCTCCTTGGTGGTCGTGGTCTCTTCAGTGGCTGCTGTCAAGTGTCCAAATTTCTACTTTTGTTCCCTTCCCCAGCTAAGGGGACATTATTCTTATCGAGCAGCCCTATTGGGAGACTAAATACATTGCTGTTAGCATGTGTCGTGATGTTTTCATGGGGACTGAAATGAAGTTACTTGAAGAAGCACAACCTATGATGCTTTGAGGTTTTACAGACTTGATTGTCCTCCTCCCTCTATGCCTCACAGCAAACAAAGTCCTATTTAAACACATTTCAGTGCAGAACGGAATAACAGTCAACTACAGAACTGCTAAGGGACCTCAGGAGATCATCCAGTCCAACCCCCCTGCCAAAACAGGGTCACCTCAAGCAAGTTGCATGGGAAAGCATCCAGGTGGGTTTTGAACATCTCCAGAGATGGATACTCCACACCCTTTCTGGGCAGCCAGTTCCAGGGCTCCAACACCCTCACAGGAAAGAAGTTTTGCCTTAAGTTTCTCTGGAACTTCTGGTGTTCCAGTTTGTGCCCATTGCCCCTTGTCCTGTCACTGGCCACCACTGAGAAGAGCCCGGCCCCATCCATTTGGCCCCCACATTTCAGATATTTACAGACATTGATCAGATCCCCTCTCAGGCTGCTCTTCTCCAGGCTGAACAGTCCCAGCTCTCTCAGCCTTTCCTCATAAGAAAGATGCTCCAGGCCCTTCATCATCTCTGTGGCCTCCACTGGACTCTCTCCAGAAGTTCCCTGTCCCTCTTGAACTGAGGAGCCCAGAACTGGACACAATATTCCAGATGTGGCCTCAGCAGGGCAGAGTAGAGAGGGAGGAGAACGTCTCTTGACCTGCTGGCCACACTCTTTTTAATGCACCCAGAAAAGAAATTGTTACTGGAATAGATTTAGGGCAAAAACTGGCTACCAGGTGGACAGCAGCCCGTGTCATTTAGCACAGGCTGCCAGGAGAGTCCCCGTGCCCTTGCAGCACGCTGGCGTTTCCCCCGTGTACGTGGTGGAAGTGGACAGCAAAGACGGAGCCAGTTACTTTGCCGCGTGCTTTGGAGATTTGGTTTGAAGGCAGAAAAATGGTTCCTGCAATTGAATGTTGCAAACGACATGAGGCTGGAGAGCAGATCGAGGAATGGGACAGGAATATGAAACCCGTCTCCAGACTGCGGCGTTCAATGAACAGCGGCAGAAAAGGGCACGTGAGGGCAGAGCCTTTGAACTCCCCCCCAAATCACCACGAGCAAAACTGTGCTGGTTATTCCAGAACCCAGCTGTGAGCAGCTCTTGGTGAACCAGCAGCTCCTCTCACCCATGGCTGCTGCAGACGGGGATTCAGGGAGGAGGGTTAACCCTTCTCCAGTGTTGGAGATGATGTTCTGCATCCCCCGTGACTCTTTATCTGTTTCCCAGCTGGTGCTATTGGGATTTTTGCTGGTGGTTTTAGTGCAATGCAACCACGTGTTGGTGTCTGGCTGGCTCTAGAGCTTCCTCTTCCATGAACACAGAACCACAGAATCACAGAATATTAGGGATTGGAAGGGACCTCGAAAGATCATCCAGTCCAACCCCCCTGCCAGAGCAGGAACCTAAATGAGATCACACAGGAAGGCGTCCGGGCGGGTCTTGAATGTCTCCAGACAAGGAGACTCCACCCCCTCCCTGGGCAGCCTGTCCCAGGGCTCCAACACCCTCACCATAAAGAAGTTTCTTCTCAAGTTTAAGCAGAACCTCCTGTGTTCCAGCTCACACCCATTGCCCCTTGTCCTACCATTGGGCATCACTGAGAAGAGGATTTAATCATCTCCTTATAGTGTAACAGGTGTGCGGCAGATGAGACAACCAACACCGAGATGTATTCAGCCATCAGCACTTTATTGAAGCTTTGCATGACTTATATATCCTTTTTCCCTCCCCATGCCCCGAGCACCCGCCAGTCTCACTTTTGATTTGCTGCTGCTTATCGCGCACCGCGAGCACGCGCCTACACAACTGACATGAATGGGTAATTCCACTTGTCCATGAGCCATTCTTTTACTTCTGACTGGTTCCTGATTACAGCACCCAAGCCATCCCTCATCCTGTCTCATACACATTCTTGCTTCTGTTGTTTCTCTTTGTTGTTTATCTTGTTTTCACTCAAGGTCAGGAATAAATTGCTCAAGGTCGAGGCTGCCCGCAGCCTCAACCCTTAATTTGCCAACAAAGGTGCAATGCTTTCTTGTTTAGCCCATTTTGGCCTGGCTTTTGCTGTGCAGTCGCCCTCCCCTGCCATATGGTCCAGCTTTGGTGGCAGCTCTGACCATGCTGGGACACACACCTACACAGTGCCATCCGTCACCTGTGCTGCAGACCTCCCTTGGCCTTAGTATGGCCAAGTCAATGGTGAAAATGTCTTTTGTCCAACCTGGCCTGGTTTTCCATGTGTTCTCAAGCATGGCTGTCTTTCCAGAAAATAGGGGGAAATGTTTGTCTTCCTCTCCCCACATACCAATGTTGCCTTGGCCATGCTCACTGCGTGGAGGGACCATGGGAGCAATTACCCTCAACCCTTCCCTGGCAGGAGAACAGGCTCTCTTGTCCTTCTTCCCCAGACCAGAGGGATACTGTCAGTGAGAGAAATATGAGTCCTGAGATTTCTTTTTAATGAAACACTTTGACATTACTCAAAGGCTCATCACAAGATGTCAGTATGGATTTCTCTGTGGTCATGATTGGTTTGAGCTCATCAGCAGGCAAAAGTGAAACAATCTTCACTTTTAAATGTTAATCGAGACCTTTCTCATTCTTCTCCTGCAGGCAGACTTGGTGATGTGTGATTTATTCCTCTTATTCTTGCTCTTTCTGCAGTGCTGTCTGGATGCTGTACATGGATGTGTGTATGTATATGAGGACTGCAGAGTTTAGATTCCTGTCTTAGTCACGCTCTCTGGTCTCTGTGGGTATTTTACTTTCAGACCTGAATAGTCAAGATCTATAGATACCTCTAACCTCCTACCAAAGCTCATGCTTATAGAACTGGCTAGTAAACTATCTGGTTTGAGTGAAAAGCCAAGTCCCAGAGGACCACTCCCATGCTGAAATGATGTTTCATGTCATATTGGATCATTCTCCACTGTGGACAACACCAAAGACACCAACCCAGGGCATTCCAGGAACTGGTTAGTGTGTTGGGTCTTCTGACAGCCTTGTGTTTGTTGTGTGGTGATGTACGTGGAGATGATGGACATGTGTCTAATTAGACCATATCTGTACTTGGTAGAGTGGAGGAAGACATGAGAATAAAAACCTGGCAGAGGTTGATTCAGGCTGATGCACTAACCTGGGGAACTTGGGCAGCCTGTGAAAGGGACATGGCTGCCCTGGACCTGACAGATCTTGTATGAAAACACAGTGCATGGTTCTCATAAAGCAAGTAATGTGTGTGTATTCTTCCTGAAAGACCATCAGGAGGGTGCATGAGAAGAGCTCTGGCCAGGATAGCTTCAGACAGGCTGTGATCGAACCAGGAGAAATGTTGGGACTGGAGTAGGGGAAAGGGAGAAGTAATTATAGGGTGCTAGTTAATGAAGGGCCAGTGCTTGTGTAGAGACTTTCACTAACATGGTCAGGGACTGAAGACCTGTCAGCGTTGCCTGGACCTGAATGGCTGGTAGGGAGGACACAATCATGGGAATCAAGGACAATGTCAGCAGGGGAAATTTTGAGAAGGGAGCTAGGATAGTACCTGTGACCAGACACCAGACCATGGCTATGGGAAAGCAGTTAGACCACAAACAAGATCCTCCTTCTACCAATCCCACTGCCTCATAAGAACATACCCAGGTATCTCCCAGGAGAAGGAGTCAGGACAATATGAAATAATGCTCTCCTGCCCTGGTCCACTCGTTCTAAAACTGTTTACATGATTTATGTCGGTGGGTTAGGTTATTGGTATAAACCTCAACTGGAGTGAGGCAAAAGTGCAAATGAAGTTGCAGGAAGGAAACTGAACCCTGTCATTCCTTTCGAGGTGGCATTTCTCAAGCTCTTGAAGTGAAATTACTCTTAACTAAATCAATGAGCTCAAAGTTGGAGCTTGTCTGCAAGAAAAAGGTAGTTTAAATAGAGAAAAGAGAATTTAGCTCAAGAAGAGTTACCCATGCGAATGAAAACAGTCCAGCTCTTGCTGGGATGTGGCTGTGAAATGGGATGCCAAAGGCTTCCAAACATCAGCTGTGAAAGTGCTCAACACATCACCAAAAATACTCCACTTTCCCCACTCCCCAAGATCCCAGCTCTCCATTCTCTTTGCTCTCTCATTTTAATGAGGGATCAAATGCTCAAGAAGTTATTTGGGCTTTGTTATCACACGAGCATCTCTTCCCTTCTGCTTCATTTGGAAAACAAGAAGAGTCTGTCTGCCTTCAAACTCAACTCAATTCTAAGAACAATTCTTTTCTTAGCTCTCACCTTTGTGAATGGCAGAAGAATGATTTTCACTGTAGACTCATGATTTCTTTTTAGTTAAGCAGATCCTGTTCTCCATGCCCATGCTGGGAAGGTGGACAAGCTTCCAGTGCACCCAGTGGCTATTCTCACAAGACCTGGCTTGGAAGTTCCCCTAGAAAAATGCTTTTCCCTTCTTCTTCCCACCCCACACCCTAGCAAATATACCATGCTTCATGGAGGAGGGGGATGAATTTCATCCTTTAGCAGCTAAACCAGCAGAATGCACAGACCTTGTCCACATATAGCATTTATTCATTATTGAAGAGAGGTACTGCATGGGAAGTCTCCTCCTACAAGAGGGTGGACAAGCTCTAAGCCCACTCAGTTGTCTGAGCTGCTTCGTTGCAGGATCTGGTGCTGGGAGGGCTCAAGCTCTGCAGCAACATTTGCAAGAAGGTTTTGGCTGTTGAATTTGCTCAGATTTCTGCTGAAATTGCACTTGCAATGGCAGTTGTGCTGGAAAAAAAAAAATAAAAAGATGGGTTCAAGTAAATGTTGGCCCAGAGCTCCTGTTGACAAGCTGCATCATGACTAATGCGGTGCCTAGAGGACTCCGAGCAGGAAGCGTGTGGGCATTAATGTCTGGCTGAAAGCAAGCACGGCTCTGGCATGGACGGAGGAGAGGGAAGGGGGATGCGAGAGGTCCCAATGCTTGTGTCATCTCTTCTAACTATAGATGCTTGGCAGGGCGTCTGAGCGCGGGATCCGGCGAAGGGACTCTCTGATGACATTTCCTCCGAGTCTTACAGTAAATTATGCAAAAAATCCTCTTTGAAGGAGACCTCTCCAGAAAGCCCTGGAGCAAGCAGTATTTCTCACATGAATACAGGAGAAAAAGCTAATGAAGATTAATGATATCAGGGTGTGAGGAGAGTGTGGAGGGGAGTTACCTCTTAGATGGTTAGAAATAGATTTTCTCTTGGCATTTAAAACTATATATTTCTTTTTTTTTTCTTTGACCGTATTCTTTAACTACAGCTTTATAGGAGTTCTGCAGGCAGCTCCGAGTGTCGATCTGCTCTTACAGATCTCCAGAAATGAAATCTAACCAAGGCTGTTCAGCTCACTCAGCACATCACCAGGTTGGATCCCGAATGGAAAAAAAACCCCACATGAATAATCATGAGCTGGGGCTGCTGAGGGGCACTCACATACCCTCTATCCCAGCGTTTTTAATTTTTTTTTTTGGTGTAAGTTAGGAATAAAGAGAAGTTTCCTTTCTTAGCAACTTCCCCTCCACATTTTAATAAAGAATCAGAATGGGAAGAGAGGATTTCTGTGCTCTTGGTCATGTGGAGAAGTGATGAAACTCCAAATTTCTTGCTCTGGCCCCCACAACAGGAACTGGTGCTGTGAGATCTTTGCATCCCTCAAGGACCAAAGCACTGATGTGTTGTGAGATTAGAAAATGTTGTGATCCCTCCCACAATGCCTGGTGGTCACAGCCAAGGGTGAGTGAGAGAAAGCGTGGTTCACACATGGAGACCTTTCCCAAATGTCCTCAGCTGCATCTTTTGTGTCCTTCCTCTCTTTGGAGATATGTCTTACCCAGATCTGAACGAGACCCATCTCCTTCAGGGGGCTTTGCAAACATCATCTTGGCTGGATCTGGCAGCTGAAGCTGGGTGGAGGTGTGGAGGTGTCTCTGTTTCTGCATCTGGAGGGATGGGACATGGGAATTCCTGACTTCTGTCCCCACCACAAGAACAGCCAAGGTGCCTTTCAGGATAAAACATGGACAGGGGGAGCTCTTTGGATGACATTCCCTCCAACCAGCTTTCTGTGACTGTGCTTTGGGTCTGTTTAAACTCACCCACTGATTCTTCTGATTACTTCTTGATGCAGAGAGGCGATTGAAGAAAGAAGGATTAACCAAAAATTGTTTCTGACCACCTTTGTTGAAGGCCTTGCAATACAAACTAAAAAGCTGTGCTAGCCAAGTAGTGCTGCCTTCTCCTACAGTGTCCTTTCGTGGGAGAGCTGGGTCTCCTGTGACCTGGCAGAAGTGGCAGAAACGCTGGAGAATCTGCTATTTATCTGATTTGACTTGTTTTATGCAACTTGGTCTCCTGCAAGAGCTTTAGATAACACTGAGGTCCTAGGGAGCAGGGTTAGCAATGTACCCATTACCATGTCATTTGATAAAGTGCCTCTATGCCAAGTGCTCTGGATCTGTCACCTTGTCCTTTCCCTGGCATCTCAACAGTCTCCTGGGCTTATAAAGCCAGTGGGCTGTGAATCTAAAGCAGAAATTGTAGGGTTTTTGCTGATCTTTGAGCATGGCAAAGGGTTTTGAGCAGTAAAAAGTGTTTCAGCCCTTTTTTATTTGGCACTTTTTATGGTCTAAAGAATTGCTTTAAAAGAAAGCCAGGGACGTGGCTTATCCTGTGTAAACACTAATACTCTTCTAAGCTGATCCTCATTAATTCACTGTGGACAAATCTTAATTCAGTGTTACGTTATTTGTGCTGAGTTATTAGGCAGAGCATTGTGCATTTTATCGGCGCTATCAAGTTGTGCAGTAGCTCAGCATGTGTTGCAATATTTACTTTCCCCCTTTCAAAAGGCCATGTCCGCCCTTTTCTTTCCCCTTCCCCTTCTCAGGGTTTTTCTTGGGTCCAAGGGACCCTGACTCACCTACTCAGGGCACTGTCACCAGCCCTCATGCTTTCCACTTGCAGATCTTCAATGTATGTCACAGCAAGACCAAACTGAACCCTTGTTCCAGCTGAAAAGTCAGCTCCAGGTGCTGGCCACCATGGTTTCATTGACATGGGTGCTGTCATTATGAGGACAACTCTGCACTCAGTTGCTGAGATGTTGGAGGCATTTAGAGCAAGGTGTTTTCATTCTCAGACCCTACAGATCTTTGCTTATCCCTGGTGGGTGCCAGTACCTGAGCAGAACTGAACCTTGTGGGCAGCAGCGCTCAACTTGCTTGCAGTCAACAAAAGTCCTTGGTGGAGTGAGGAGGACCAGCCTGCCGAAATGGAGGAGAATGTGAGGAAGAGGCAAGTGCCTAAGCTTCAGTGGGGGTTGTTCAGTAAAAGATCAGAAGATCATTGGATTCCTGAAGGAAAGCACACGGACAGCACTGCGGCACTTCTGAATTAATTCTGGCAGGGGGTGAAGTGATGCTATGGCAGAGAAGGTCTGTCAAGGTCCGTGGGGTTTCTTCTGGCCGTGGTCTCCTGCAGGACTGAAGCAGCTCTTCTGGGATGGAGGGCAGCATTGAATGATCTAAAAAAGCTGAGTTTATCCTGCATCCTGAAGCAGCAAGCTGCTATCATCACAGTACTTCACACAAAGGTGTCTAGAAAGAATGCCAATAATTGGCTATTTGGAGAACAAGGTGGATAAAAAGGGCATGAAGGAGATGTTTTTGCACAAAGGTGCCATCTCTCACTGCTGCAATAAGAGGAAAGCACAGCTACACCAGAAATGGTGTGTGCTCTGGGATGTCATGCAGCCTCTGTGCGTGCTCCCATCGTTTGAGCAGTGACTGGTACCTGCTCATTTCAGAAATCCTGGGTGCAGTTGCAGTAGCTTTTTCCTCACTCTGGCATGGACATTTTCTGAACCAGAAGAGTGAAGGATACAGCCAGTCATCATTTCTGAGAAACCAGCTACAAGGTTTGTAATAACAGCTCCACAGATATCTGGGTTTGAGCTGAAGCTATCTTCTCTTGTCAGGATGATATCTGCCTACGCAAAGGTCTGTTTTTCCATGTGCAACGGAGTTGGTGGTGGAATTGAAAGCACTCATCCGTTGCATGTAGTGCCTTGACTTTTGATAGACCTGCAAAGAAAGAGTCTACACTTTGCACACAGATTATTGTCAATAAGTGCAGAGGTAAGTACAGTGAACTTGCTGCTCAAAATAGCCTGGCTTTCCTGACTGGCATATGAGTGTGCATCTCGCAGGGCTTCATGCAGTGACACTCTGTGTGTGCACATCTTCTTTAACCACTAGATGTCATAAACTCTTTTATTTTCCCCCCTCATTTTCAGAAGCTGTTTTCAGTGCATGAGACATCACTTGATGGAGCCAGTCATGTTGATAACCCCTCAATAACCATCTCTTTTTGGGTTTTGGGTGGGGTTTTATTTGAACTCTGCCCAAGACTGGAAGATGACATGTAATGTGCTTTATTTAACATCTCACACATGTGTTGGAACATTATTTCTGCCATGCTGCCAAGGACACACTACAGCACATTTGCTGCAATCTCAAAGCTCGTTTGGGCTTTGATTTGCATTTTTAACTTTAAACTGTTTCAATGTCCTTCCTGAAAGCTGTGACAGCATTAATGTAAGGTGAGCAAAAAAATGGTGATAGGTTTAGGTTTTCTTAGCTCAGAGCTTGTTGTGCGTCTACTCTGGGTCAAGGCTGGGAGGTTAAAAACCAAACTAAACCAACCCAATCCAACCCAAACCCAACCCAAACCCAAACCTAAACCCTCACTCTGGAGGCTGTTGAATGCTTTTTGCCAAGAGGTGGTGCCTCCTAACAGGCAAACTGGTAAGTGTCCCATCAAGTGTACCAACCTTTTTGGAACTAGAGGAGCTGCAGTTACCAAGTAGGGCAAATCAGTGATTTTTCACACTTGAGCTTTATTTGAAGACAGACATTGTCAAATCTCTGCTCTGAACTGTGCAGCCATGTCAGTCCCAGAGGATGGATAGACAAGACTGAACTGGTGTGGTATCAGTTCCCTGGCTGCTCTCTGGTTGCCCCAAGAGATCTGAAGGCACCTTCCTGATGAAAACATACGTATTTGTATGTGAGGTGAGCTTTGATTTGGGAGTTGTTAACGTAGCCTGTGAGCATGCAGAGTGTAATCTGCACACTTGGGAGAGATCAGACACTCCTGCACCTAATTAAGGATCCAGTGCAAAAGCTGAGCAAAAAATGTGCTAGAAAATCTACTCCTTGTCTTCCCTTTCATCTATGCTTCTTCGGTGCTTATTTCATAGCTGTTCTGATTCTCTAAGTAAAAAGAACTCCAAAAATGAGTTTGCTCTGATGATGGGGGTTTTGCTTATCTCCAAGAGGGTGGAGGTGGGGATGACTGGTCTGAGTTGGCATCCCTGAGCTTCCATCTTCACCCTCTCCTTCAACACATCTTCCCTCCTCTCTTTCCTCCCTTCAGGAAGGATTTCCCTGTCATTCTTGTGCAGTTGACAGAGAAGTTTGACTTGTTCACTTGATGCTGAATATGGGAGTATGAGTTGCATTCCCCATTTTTCTTGTGTCTTCTGCCTTGGGCTAGACCCTTGAGAGTCAGTGTGTCCTAGAGGGGAGTTTCACTCCTCCTTGGGAGTCTGTTGTGCTGCAGATTCATCCAGTGCTAGAGGTGACTCCAAAGATGTGGCCTCCCTGCTTGTCATTGAGGAGCTGATGGTTGCTTTGGATGTTGCAACAGCATTTCTCTAGATGGATAAGGAAAGGAGGGAGGCAAATTTCTTCACTGAGCACCAGTGACCTTCAGTAAAATCGGGGCACGGCTGTTGATTTGACCTAGCTGCCAAGTTCATTAACAACCTCATTATGGGGGCTATCTGAAGAAGAGATGACTTCTTTTTATAGATGTGATGGATTACTTGAAGTTAATTTCCAAGGATAAACACAATTACCAGAACTTCTCATTACCCATAAATTATCTTCACAGGGTATGGTTCCCCAGGATGGAAGATCTGCTCTGTCAGAAGTTTAGGAAATATCAAAACAAACAAGCAAACACACAAACTCTAGCAAACAACAAGGGAATTAAAACTAACATAATTAGGTCCCAAGAGATAATTATTCCCAGCTCGATGTAGAAATTAAGTCAATACAATGGAATGGTTAAATATTGACTGAATTGTAATATTTAATCAAGTAATAATCATATTGCTCATCTTTCAAAAGAGGTTTAGCTGGTTGTTTTATTGACTTTTTAATCAATGCTTTAATTATATTGGTGCTCTAATTTCATAATAAGCTTCCATTAATTAAGGTAGCTCTTCTATATGCAGAGACTAATAGGAAAACCAAGCCAAGGAAAAAAGAATATGGTTTTCTTGTTCTCCAGAAGAGAAGTAGACTGTGCTATTTACACTCATTTACTCTTGCAAAGGAAGAAGGACATTGGGAATTTGTATTACTCAGAGCGACCATGAATTCTTCATTCGCTGCTTAGGTCAGTGCTGCCTCTGACTTCAGTGAAAGATTCATGAAAATAAGAGTGTCTTATTAGGTTATTGATCCAACTCTGAAAAATGAAGTGTTTAGATATAATGGAAGATAAATTAGAATCCCTCCAAAACCAGAGAAATAGTTAAGCTTACTCTTGGGCCAGCCTCTGTCTCATCTGGTGTCTTGCTGTTGATGCCAGCTCTAAACGGAGGGACAAGGGTGAGTGGTGAGAAAACTGAGCTGTTAGTTAAAGAGGAAAATTTCTCTTGGTCCTTAGGACACAGGTTCACACAGGCTGGGGGGAAAAGTTAAGAGTTCATTTTTTGCTAATAGCTAAAGAAATAGGGAGAGCCTTCTGGTGGGTAAATGTGGATGGCTACAGTTCAGATGCCTACACCTGAGCTGGTTGTCCTGTATCAGCAGCTGTGACTCAGTAAAGTCGAGGACACAATTTGTATGAACAGCTCGTTAAACTGCTGATTAAAACTGCCAACTTCTCCAGAGTCACTGCAACCTCCCCTAATAAACAGTGGACATCTACAGTGTAACCTGACTGACAGTGGTGAAGATGAACATCAGGAGATACAGATGCTTTGTGCTGCAGGTGGAACAAATCAGGGAAGTTGTCTCCCACACCAGCTACCCCTGTGCTGTGACCAACCCACCTCTGTGGCTGTAGTTTAGTGGGACTGGGGAGAACATGGGGCTTGTGGCAGCCTCCAACGTGCTTCTGGCTGGAGGCTTCTTGTTCTTTCTGTGCAGCCTAATTCCTGCCACAAATACCAATGAAAAAGTCATTCCTCATCCTACTCTTCAGAGAGAAGTAAGAGGGCAGATTTCCAGGGAGATCTTATAGCAGCCTTCCAGTACCTGAAGGGGGCCTACAAGAAAGCTGGGGAAGGACTTTTCATAAGGGCAGTTAATGACAGAACAAGGGGAAATGGGTTTAAGCTGAAAGAGGGGAGGTTTAGATGAGATCTTAGGAAGAAGTTCTTCACTGTGAGGGTGGTCAGACACTGGAACAAGTTGCCCAAGGAAGCTGTAGATCCCCCCTCCCTGGAAATGTTGAAGGCCAGGTTGGATGAGGCTTTGAGCAACCTGGTCTAGTGGAAGGTGTCCCTGCTGATGGCAGGGGGGTTGGGACTGGATGATCTTTAAGGTCCCTTCCAATCCAAACCATTCTATGATTCTATGATTATTACTTCTAAGTGTGTTTTTGCAGTTGCTCGCTGAAGGCAGACGGTTGCTCCTGGTTTGGATTAGTGCAGAGGTGTGAGCTGCAAGCTCTGCTCCTGAACCCTACCTTAGCGTGCCAGAGAAGTGAACGTTTTCCCTGGGATACAGAAGGCGACATTGTTTCAGCAAGAAGCAATAAAGCCTCATGGTGAGGTCATGTCTTGGCCTGGAGCATGTTTGGAAGGCCACGAGGATGCTGTTATCCCAAGATTTTGTCATGCAGTAAGACCTTTATAAAACTGGGCCATTTTGATACAAAGGATTTTCCTTAATGAGGTCACTGTGACTGGATGGGTTCTGATATCACCTGGGTCACAATAACTTTAATAACATTATTTCACACTTAGAAATGATGCAGACATAAGAGGATTTGTTTAGCCAATGAGATAAAGTGTCCCAAAAGTATAAAAAAATGTCTGTGGATATATAAATCAGATGGTTGGGACTGTTAGAGGATGTGTTTAAGAGACAGCTTTTTGGAGCTGCCTCCAGCCGATGCTTCTACATCTGTTGATCATCATCTTCTGTCAGAGTGAAGGAGACTGTGAGCTGTTCAGGGATAACAGTTTGCCTTGTAAGAATGCTTCATTGATTTTTATTAACACTAGTTGTTAGCTCTACCTGCTGGTATCTGCTTAGCTCAGCCTGGGGCATTCTCTAACAATTTCAGAGCCAAACCTAGTGAAAGGAATCAGTAAATAAACATCACCGAGCTCCCGCCGCACGCCATGTAGAAGATGTCTTTATAGCTTATTGCGGAGGCATCAGCATGTCAATATTTCATAAACCAAATTTAGAAAGAATTAAATGTTAATCCTTCCTTGGGAGTGTGGCGTTGGTGTAATTGCAGCAATAACAAGCTTTGTGCTAGCACAGGGCTTTCTGCTAGACCGGGTTAGGAGTTCAGCAAGTCTGTTCAAGAAATACTGTGTTTACCTGGGCTCCTGGAGGTGGCTTTGGGTTTCTTGAAAAGCCAGAAATGGTTTTAACTTTGCCAGCTTCTACATAAAGGAGTCTTTTTATTCCTGCAAGTTCAGTCTTTGGTTTGGTTAAAAATACTGCAAAAATTGAAATTGTGATCTGAAGTTCAACTTCTTGCCTGACAGATGTCAGCGGTCCATACCCTGAATTCTTAGAAGCAATTTATCGTGGTAGCACTGAAACTGCTTTCCCAAGAAATAACAATGATTCGTAGTACCCCTAACGTGCTACTGTCATAGAATCAAAGAATCATAGAATCATAGAATGGTTTGGGTTGGAAGGGACCTTAAAGCTCATCCAGTTCCAACCCCCCTGCCATCAGCAGGGACACCTTCCACTAGACCAGGTTGCTCAAAGCCTCATCCAGCCTGGCCTTCAACACTTCCAGGGAGGGGACATCCACAACTTCCTTGTTGGAAGGGCAACCTGTTCCAGTGTCTAATCCCTTTCTTTGTGCCTGTTGCTGAGACCAACATAAGCAAATCCATATGCTCAACCTTTCTTCAGTTTTGGCCCAGTGTTGTCCCACTTGAGTTGTTTCCTCCCTTCTGTCCTCTGAACTGATGCCTTTTTTTTTCCTCTTTATAGGGGACAAATGCTTTAAAATAATTGCTAGTTTAATTTGTCCAAGAGGCAGTAAACACTGTGATCAGTTTCCAAATGAATTAGACAGTAGCTAAATTGATGTAAAAAAATTCTCTATGAAATTGAGTTTCAGAAATAATGAATATTCAAAGTTGGTGGTTGAAGGTCTTCAGGATTAAAGAGTGGGTTATGCACTTGCAAATACATTTAATTTTGGCAGGACCGTGTTGACAGGTCCTAATCTGGAGCCTGTTTCTTGTACTTGGAGCTTTCTTCCACCATAAGAAGCAATTCCCATTTTCAGTATTTTTCAGGCTTTTAGATTCTCTCTGGTTTGAAGTGAGAGAAGACACCAAAATTGGCACCAGCACAGTAGGAGCTCACACAACATGGTAATAAGCAAATCCCCTCTCCCTCAGATCTTATAGCTTTGGTCATTAGCTTCTTCACGCATCTTCTTTGATCCGTCTGTTCACAAAGTCTCCAGGCTCCTTCTTCAGTGCAAAAAGACTTAGAAATAGTGAGGAAAAAGGACCTGTCTTGGGGTGTGTGATTGCCATCTCTGACCATACAGTTAGAGAAACCAATTATCTTTTGGTTTCACTTAGAAGGTCTTACCTTCAGCCCAGGGTCAATAGACCCATCTTGGTGGAGGCAGGAGAAATCCACAGGTTTTTCCAAACACCTCTCACATCAGCATGCTCAGACTTAGTCCCATCCCTTGTGTACCAGGGAGGTCCATGCTGCTCCCCAGCCACAGACTGGAGATGCTGCCAATTCGGGGGTCTCTGGATGAGAGTTCAGATTTAGAAATAAGGCTCTCCACCCCTTGTACAATAGTGGAGAAGATTAAGAAACCTGGTCTTAACCATATCCAGGATGCTTGGTGATACAGAATTGGCCCTTTCATCACTTATGGTTTGTCTGGTTACTTCATGACAAGGGCTCATAGAGCACTCAGTGCATTGCCAGGAACATGAAGAAGCATTTCCTTACCAAGAGTGTGGGCAAACACTGGAACAGGCCTCCTAGAGGTCAATGCACAAGCCTGTCAGTGTTTAAGAGGCATTTGGACATTGTTTTAATAAAATACTTTAACTTTTGGTCAGCCCTGATGTGGTCAGACATTTGGACTAGATGGTTGTAGGTATCTTCCAACCGAAATATTCTCTTCTCTTCTCTTCTCTTCTCTTCTCTTCTCCTCTCCTCTCCTCTCCTCTCCTCTCCTCTCCTCTCCCCTACCCTATCCCAGCACACAAGATGGAGAGGCACTGAGACAAGTCAAATGAAATGGAGATGAGCAGCAGTAACTGGTAATATGGCTGTGGCAGGACAGGGAACCGCATTCTTTCCCCATAAACTACTGGAGGTAAATGAATTGTTTGTTCATACTACATCCAAAAAAATCTGGATGTAAATGAACATGGTTCTTTTAATTTCAATAATACGCAGATGCCAAGGTTGTTGGTGCTGGTCCAGAAGGTGAGGA
Source organism: Antrostomus carolinensis (assembly GCF_000700745.2). Taxonomy (NCBI): domain Eukaryota; kingdom Metazoa; phylum Chordata; class Aves; order Caprimulgiformes; family Caprimulgidae; genus Antrostomus; species Antrostomus carolinensis. Next base: position 1,257 of record NW_010331240.1, on the reverse strand, counting down.
GCAGCCCGCGTGTGTTGGAAGTGTCAGGCCATGGAATGAGCTCCCCAAATGCTCCCCTCATCCAATGGGAAGGATGCTCTTGCTATTCAATTCACATATCTTGCTGAACATGCAGATGAGTTTAATTTCTATTTAATCAGCCTCTGCAAACAGCAATAACTTGAGAGGCTTTTCCGTGTAACACGCGGTGATGATCATTATTACAGTGGTACTGTTCGTACTGCCAGCGCTGGGGTCCCTCAGCCCCTCCATTTTAAATCCTTCACTTCAGGAGGTTTGAATACTTCCTGTAAAATTCTCTGCAAGATGGAACTTGGTGAATGTGGAAATGGCTCTGTAGCAGCCATGGTCATGTTGATGTTCTCCTTGGGACTGAGGTGGCTCTGAGAGCCCTTCTTTGCCTCCACAGCTGTACTGGGATTCGAGATGTTGGGTGAGTCTTTCCTGCCTCACCACTCACTGCAGGTGGGTGACCCTGTCTGCACAGGAGACCCATAATGCCAGGAATTTTCAGTAGCCATGGTTTTGCCCTAGGATTTTTTGTGTGTGAAATCCAGCGCTGCAGAAAACAGCTTTTGCTTTCTAAGATGTGATGAATTTTGACTATTTTGACTGTTAACTGACATGATGTGGTGGGTTAACCTTGGCTGAACACCAGGTGTCTACCAAGCCCCTCTATCACCCTCCTCCTCAGCAGGATGAAGAGGGGAGAAAATAAGATGGAAAAAGGATAAAGGCAGTTTAATAGAAACACAAAGCAAAAGCCACGTGCATGGGAACAAATGAAGAACAAAGTGTTTATTCTCTACTTCCCATCAACAGGAGATGTCTGTCCACTTCCTGGGAAGCAGGGCTTCAGTACATGTAGCAGTTGTTCTGGAGGACAAATGTCATAAACAATGAACGTTTATGACCTCCAGAGCTCCTTCCCCCTCCGCTCTCCTCGATTTTATTTCTGAGCAGATGTTATGTGGTATGGAATATCCCTTTGGTCAGTTTGGGTCAGCTGTCCTGGCTGTGTCCCTACTGAAGACATTCCCCACCCCCAGCCTGCTCCAGGGGGGAAATGTTGGAGAGAGCCTTGGTGCTTTGCTAGCACTGCTCAGCCGTAACTAAAACACCGGTGTGTTATCAACACCTTTACAAAACACAGAACTCCGAGGGCTGCTACGGGGAAAATTAACTCCATCTCAGCCAGACCCAATACATGTGTTGAAACTGAGCATGGAGACCTGCTTGGTTAAACGGGGAACTGCT
>NW_010331239.1:17080-25611 GCF_000700745.2 Antrostomus carolinensis | reverse complement strand
GTAGGATAGGAGATCCCAAGGATATTTAGTGCTGCTTTAGGTGGACACATCCAGGCCTGAAATGTGCATGTGAACTCCATCTTGGGATGCCTTCCTGAGTCTGTCCCTGGGAGCAATCTGATAAAGCAGTACACATATGGGCAGTGAAACAGTGATTTCAAACCTCATGCAGGTGGTTTTTTCCTAGCTAAGATATTAATGTCTTCATTGTCTCCTGCCTTGAAGCTAGTGTAGCTGTGTATATATACAAAATAAATGCATGTGACACACTGTAATTTTTATTTACTAACATTTTATGCCTACACTACTCAGTATAGGTGGTTGAAAAAGGTTCCTGGCACTATTAGTTCAGACCTTAATGCAGCTGCATCAAAGCCAGCTTCCTCTAATGGACTGGAACACTGAAGTATTTATTTTAAGTTGAAACATTTACAAACTGAAGCTAGAAATGGAAGCACTTCCCCACGTATTGCCAGAAGAGCTGCTGACACTCAGTCATTTCTTCCCAGCAGTAAGAGCCAAGGTACCAGGTGAGACAGTCCCAGCACACTTGTTTATAATCCCTGGATTTCAATCCCCATCACAGTTTCCCAAATGCACTGTTTTGTCCCCTTGTGCTGGAAGGGAATGACTTCACATGGATTCTACTGATGATTGCATGAAAAAAGTCGGAATTTTTTTTGCCTACTAATAAAACAGGACTCTCACACTGTATATTGCTACTAATATGTTCCACACTCAGGGTGGGGCTCCTGAAAAGCGCATCTAACTATCTTCAGCTTCCAGGGTGACCTTTCTCTTCATTTGCCTCTCTATATCCTAAAGTAGAACAGAATTTTCATTCATTTCTGTCTCCAAAGTATGTCACCAAAATATCCACATATTTGCTATGAAAGTGAAGTTCTGTTTTAATACTTTTATCTAAAACATGAGATTGACAAAGTGTCATTCACAGATGGCATCTGGTACAAACTGTTTTAAGACCGTATTTAGAAAAGGGGATGAGGTGTCTGTATCTACTGCTTTAAGGCTCTCTCATTGATAAAAGGTTTCTTTGCATTTCTTCTGCCAAATACACTCTGAATTCTGTGGTACAAATCCCCGCCTGCTAATTGACACAGTATTTGAGCTTCAGATTAATATCCTGTTGATTGTTTTTCTGACAAGATGCTAATGAACCAACCAGAGCAGCTTTGCCTGTGAGGAAACTCGTAAAACATGAATTGGAGAGCCAGTCCATAAACAGAAATTGCTGATTGTATATCTGTTCCATCACAGCATTAATGAAGATTTCATCCAGGACAAATGACTGCACCCATTTCCTGCTGGAGACCTTCATCCACCTTCAACTCAGCACACTTGCATCTTGGAACTATGACTTTTTTCTGTCAGTAATACCTTACAGGTTTTTAAAATCACATTTTCTGTGATTTTAACATCTTCTGAGATTATATATTTCAATAAGGCTAGAAGGGAAAATCTATCTAAACTACCTTGGGATAGCTAGAACTGCTATATTCATGGGTTGAAAAACATATCAGGCATAGGCAGTGGATCTGATCTGCTGGCTGCAGCACACATGTGCGATAGATGGCCTGAACACGAGCTGGGAACCCCACGCGTGCCCATTCCCCCACTCCACACACAGGCCACCAGCAGGCAGCCCCTGCCCGTGCACCTGTGGGTGCAGATACAGCCAGGGCTATTGCACCACTCACGCATCAGCTGCCTGTGAGGGGATCCACCACTGCCCAAAGCCTTTACATTAATACTGGAAGACTTTGGGAAAGGCTCTGTGTCAGTGAGGAGGTGTAGTCTTGTTGCTGCTACCAGGTGAAGCTCTGTGGCCTCTGGCACAACCCTACAGCATTTCAGACCTGCTCTTCAAAAAGGTCCTTTCTGACCTCAACCTCTTCTCAGTAGGGCAATTGAGAGAGTTATTATTATATAGTGCCTGGCTGACAACTTATGTGACGTGAACTGCTCACAGTTCATTTTCAGATGTACAGTTTCAGTCCCTGTTACAATATTTGCTATCAAAAAAGGAAACTCTGATAGTAGTTCCAAAGAATTGAACTGATAATCTGAAGCAGGGTAATTGCTCAGGATTTCTTTTCTGGGGGGGAGGAGGAGTTAGGACATGATGGGAGAAGAGAAGCCAAATGTTACTTTCTTAATTCCTCTGTAAAAAGCAAAATTAGTAAAACGAACACAGGCAAATCCATTTAAGCACAAAACAGCAAGGCATCCTAGGAGGGCAAGAACCAGAGTTTATATAAGAGACATTACACACCTCATTATGGAATTCAAAATATTTGACAAGGCAAAGCCTGTTGAGATCTGTAAATAAAGTATGAATGTTGGAGCTCTAGGGCAAAAAAACAAGAGCAAGCAGATACCAGAAGATACAAAGGTGAGTTTAAGTTCCTTCATCTAAAGTCTTTTAAAACACTCTAAATGTTCCCAAGTTTCTCAGTGACATCCTGTTCATTCAGAGTAGCAAAATGCTGAGCAAGTGACAAGCACGAGACAAACCTGATTGCTCAGTGTAGAAAACACACTGTAGTAAAACAATCACCTTGGTATGTTAAGCGTCACTGTGGAATGTAAAGCTATCTGGCTGGTGCTTAAATGAGTGCAAGAGGAATTTATTAGCATTTTTATGGAGAATAAAAACGTTCTTGCTTATAATTTAGCAGTAAGGTGCTCTTGATAAATAAAGAGCTTATGGATTAAAGTGTCTCATCGCCGAAACTCGTTTGTGTAAGGCTGCTAAGTCAGGTTGTGCTGCCCTTACTCCTGTGAGCAGGTCTGCTCACTGTGGTGGGATAGCAAATGTCTGCATCCCTTCAGCTTTTATACAAATTCAAAGGCCACAAAACACAGCTGCCTCAGTGAGGAAAGACAGCAGCAAACTCAAGAATAGGACACTTACACCCCTGCGACAGCCTGGTGTTGTCATTCCCAAAGAGATCACAAGCAGCTCTTAATCTCTCAAAATGTAGTCGAAGCTGGGTTTCAACAGAGATTAGCTGAAAGCTCAGCTCAAGAGCACTTTTTGAAGATGAAGGGCTCAACAAAAGTCCCTGGCTTTCAAAATTTAAACCTGCTGCAACATGATATGAGCAAAAATTTTAAAGTACTGACAAAGGACAAACTAACAGATGAAACTGCCTGTTTCACTATTGGTAGAGAAAATAGGCTGTACCTTTACTTGTAATAGAGTTTTTGGTTTTCATTTTTAAAATGTGCATGTTTGTCCAGCAGGACATAGCTTAGCATTCTATTTCTATACAAATCACAGCATCAGATAACAGATCACTAACGGTAAAACAACACAGCATAAGATACCTCACAGATTTACCTTATTGCAGCAATTTTACATTACATTCACCTAGCTAATCCATTTGGACTATTAGCAAGCTAATATTTCTCTATTTATCATTCTTTTGCAAGAGGTTACCACTGATAACCTGGTAAAAATAGTTTTTCAGAGTATTCCTCAATCCCTTTTTTAAAGATTGGAGTCCCATTTGCAGCCTTCCACTTTTTTGTCAATAAGTGCTTTAAGCAATAACTCAATCAGGACTGTTGTGGTTCCATACTTTCTCACAAGAATACACAGGAAGGTCCTGCATTAATTTGTTCTGGTCCTGGAAACTGCTTGGGTTCAGTTTACTGGTTTATTCCAATCAGAGTTTCTCACACTCATCTCCTGTGAAGAATGACTCCAGTGGGAGACACACTGATCTGTCATGTAACTGGCACTAACAGAAACATATAACTTAGCTCTGCTGCAAGGTTCTGTCTTCACAGAGCACCTTTTCTACACCTTCATCACATATTGGCTCCACTGAATTTCTGGTCAGCTTCCTCCTTTGATGTTCTTGAAAAACGTTTTACAGCAGCTTTCACACCTTTACTAGGTTGCCCCTCTAAATCCTTGCTGGCCTACTCTATTGCAGTGTGACACTCAACTTGCTACGGCTTATGATCTTCTCTATTTTCCTTGTTCAGGTAAGACTTCCACTTTTTAAAAGATGTATTTGATGTCATTTAGTAATTTCCACTGCCTTGATGTTTGACCATGCCAATATTTTGTTTTATTTTCAGACTTTTAAAAAACTTCTCTGGTAGATGGTATACATTTACTCCATGCTTCTAAAATAGTGTTCTGAAGCAGTCTCCATGCTTTCAACACATATTTTCCTGGTTTATTTAATCTTCTGGTTTCCTATGTACTATCTCACTGATTTATTGCAGTTCTACTTTCCAAAAATCCTAAGTCAGCTGCACATATCATCTCAGATTTTTGTTGTTTAAGAATATAAAAGCTACACTAATTTGAAACACCATCTTCCCATGGAAATGACCCCAGAGACATGGGTTCTTATGAGAGGAAGGCTCTCATAACTCATGGACTACCATGAGAAAGGGCTTTGAGGAGCAGAACCCTGTAAACTTTTACCCTAATGAAAAAAAACAGATTTTTTTTCACATTGCTCTTTTGTGCCCTCATTGTCTGCTTACATTTCACTTGATTTTGGGTATTTACACACCAGAATGATCATTTGCATCTAAATGGCATAAATTAGGCATAGCCTTGTTATTCAGCTTTATGGAATATTCATTCTTCAAGGAATTGTAATTTTAAAATTGTTATATAAAAGAAATACATTTGTAATTAAGAATGAAATTTAACCTCCTTTTAAAGAGTAAATCTGTTTCCCATATACTTATGAAAGTTGTGTTGACTACACACAACCTGAATTGCTTCTTTTAAATAGCTATTTAAAGAGCTGCATTAATTATCATCTCCTCAGGATTCAGAAACTTGCTGTGGACTGGAAGAGAAGAAAGGTTTAATCAGGGCACTCTTTCACTCCCGTGACTCTTTTCCTAACCCGCGTGAAGGCAGCTGCTGTCCAAGCTGTTGCAAAAATGGAAGGTAGCAACATCTTACAGAAAAATACAAATCATAGAGGTGTTCAGTTTTGCCTGGTGGGGTTCAGAGTGTAAGAACTGCCCCTGTGAAAGGTAAGCCACAAATTTTTATTTCCTGAGTTTGGAGGGAGTGAGGGGTGAGGCGATATCTGAAATCCCACACAATGGTGTCCCAGGTGACTGTAGTGGGAGGGTGGTGAGTCACAGCACAAGTCTCCTTTGGCCTATGGGCTCCATCTCCTGCCTGTGGAAATCCAGACCTTGCAGAGAGACAATGCACACTTAAATTTCCATTCAGTGGGATGCTGGGATGTGCTGGGGCATATAGGAAATCCCACATGCAGCAAGACACTCAAGTACTGTGCTTTTGACCTTTTTAGGAAAAAAATTCTTCACTGAAAAGGTTGTCAAGCAGGCTGCCCAGGAAAGTGGTAGAGTCATGGTCCCTGGAGGCATTTAAAAGAAGGGTAGATGTGGTGCTTAGGTACATGGTTTAGAGGTGGAATTGGCAGTGCCAGGCTTGTGGTTGGACTCAATGATCTTAAAGTTCTTTTCCAACCAAAACAATTCTGATTCTAGCCTGAGCCCAGGATAAAAGGTAGGCTGGGACCACTCTGATTTGTGTCACGCTGCTACAATGCAGCCAGGGAACATCACCCACCCAGCGCACAGCAAAAGGAGCCCAATTCTCTGATCCACCATCCTGCCCCCAGATGTGGGGTATATGTCCCTGCAGGGAGAGCAAGCAGAGGTGACGCCAGCAGCTCAAGGACACCTAGGGAGCCTTTCTGTTGAAGGTGGTCCTGAGTAAGGAGACATGCTGGCTTCATGGCTCCTACAGGTCAATACATCCTGCATATGTGAAACTCTGTGCAGACTCCTGGTTTTCTTCTTTCCTTTGGTGTAACTACGTAGTAACTTGTCTGAAATAGAATGGTTTGGATTGGAAGGGACCTTAAAGATCATCTAGTTCCAACCCCCCTGCCATCAGCAGGGACATCTTCCACTAGATCAGGTTGCTCAAAGCCTCATCCAGCCTGGCCTTAAACACTTCCAGGGAGGGGGCATCCACAACTTCCTTGGGCAACCTGTTCCAGTGTCTGGCCACCCTCACAGTGAAGAAATCAGTGAAAGCAGAAACAGATAAACCAGAAGAACCGAAAAGTGACTTTGCCTTTATACGCCTTAATTAACCTTTCCTCCATGCAGCTAGTGGCTCCCACGGGCTTTGTGGTGTGTTGTTGGTTGTGGGGGTTTTGTGACCTGTCCTTCATGGTGGTCTCCATCTTCTCCTATGGTTTTGACAGAAGTGGAATTAAATCCTGTATACCAGCTCCTGCCTTCCCTTGGAAATATGGAATAGCAGCTAATGCCCCATTGATCACATGCAGCAACAAGAAAATTCCACCTCTTATTTAAAAATTAGCATATCCAAACCAGAACAACTACCATGAAAGCAAGGATGTACATCCAACTGTATAAAAGAGGTCTGTTTCTTTTTTTCCAGATGCATAAAGGTGGCTCACATTAACCGGGTGTGCAACTCCCACCAGCTACAACGTGTTCAATTTTCAGGTGTTTGAGTCAGGTTCCCAAGTGTCCCCATGATTCTGGGCTTCAGTTTGCAAAACACCTGCAATTCAAAAAGGAGGTGGTTTTAGCTGCTCACATAAAACTGTATCAAAAGCATGCCAAAGCGGATTACAGAAAATGTCGCTGCAATCCTGCACCTCCCTCAGGTCCCTCTCAAGTAGGTTTTGTTTATTTCTTTTGAAATTTATCTCAGCTTCTGTAGAGATAAGAATGGGAGACAATATTACCAGGAGCTGGCAATTTTATTCAGTTTAAGATCTTAGTAGAGAGGAAAATAAAAGTTTATGATTTAAGTGTCAGCTCCACCTTTACTGCTAAATCCCCAATGCAGCACTAAAATGACCCTTTAGGGAAGAAAAAAAAAACCACTATCACAGAACTGAAGAGGTTTGATCTCTCCCAGTGCACAAGTGACAGAAGTTTAATCCTGGATGTATTTTAAACAAGAATGAAGAGCACAAATTTTCCAACAAAGCTCTTAAAACAAGGCTGAATAAGAAGTCTGGCAACCACAACAGATGAAGTTTTCTTAACATGTTTATGCTGACAATTTCCTCAGCAATTTTATTCCCCCATTAATTAGGGATCCATCCATTAGGGATGCCCTGGGAAGGTACTTTTTAGTTTTAATCACATTTTCATGGTTATGCTGTGAGTAAACTGTCAGGTGGTTTTAAGATTAAGCTGCTTTTGAACTTCAAATCTGTGTGACTACAGGAATGACAAACACAACAGATTACAACACAGTGGCCCTACCTTTTCCAGAGCCAAATCAATTGCACAAGAGGTCACATGTTTGAAGATCTGTAAATATTAAGTGCTAAGCTTTGCAAGATTCAGTGGAAAAGAACCACCTTGTGCTCAGAACATAAAGGCATATCCTAATGAGTTAAAATATATCTCCATTTAGAAATTACAATCAAATTTTGCTTTCTATGGACATCCTGTGCTTCACTAGCTCTGGCGGGAGTTTTGAATACACAATATTAGTAAGAAATTGTATCAGAAAAGCCAACAGAGAAAAAGGAAATTATAAAAGTCAGCCTCTATGCAATGTATTTCTTCACTGTCTATGATAGCAAAAGCACTCCTTTAACACTCCATTTGCTTATTTGACCATGATGTTATATAGAGCTGGTCTACGAAAATGAATATTCAGTATTTTTGTTTCTTTACGGTTTGGCACTTTCTGGAATATTTGCAGCACTTCTGGAGAATGAGGAAATTTATTCCAAATACGTATTTGTGAATATATTCTTTTGAAACTTTATACAGCTATTCTACACTCATCTTTCCTTTCTCATCCAGCTCAATCCCCACTAAGTGAATGAGGGAAGACAAAAATACCCACAGAGTTTTATTCTAAAGACATCTTCACAAAGGAGATCTTACATATGTTTCCTCAACTAGCTGAGTACAGCTTTTTCTGCTGATGAAAGATCCCTTAATTGACTTCATTCAAACCACCCCAGGTGGGTGATTAAAAGATTGATTAGGGATTTGTCCCCTGCCTGTCAAGTCTGACTGCAGCTCACTGAGATTAATAGTGTGTCTCTCCCAGCACCTGAAATTATAATGCACTGCTTGATTGACTGAAGTGTCCCTGGGTCAAATCAGATAGGACAAACTGATGCTACAGAACATCTCCCCGGCTGGCATACAATATTAGCTGCTTTTCAATGCACAGTATATTTACCTTCCATTACCCTACAGCTTTCCTTGTCCACTGAATCAGAGAAAGAAAATCTCTTTAGAGGTGGCAAAATGAGAAGGGAGAAAATAAAATAATCCACAAAAAGATGAGTTTGTTCACACTTGCTTATCATCCAAGAATCAATTTTATCCTGGGGAGATTTTTCTCTAAATGCCCACTGGGTTTCTGCTCCCCATGCAAGTTCGGCATCTTTAACTAGCAGTTTCTGTCACGACCACATAGAATCATAGAATCACAGAATGGTTAGGATTGGAAGGGACCTTAAAGATCATCTAGTTCC
>NW_010331239.1:0-16729 GCF_000700745.2 Antrostomus carolinensis | reverse complement strand
AGGAGAGGTGCTCCAGCCCTCAGATCATCCTCGTGGCCTCCTCTGGACTCATTCTAACTGGTCCATGTCTTTCTTGTGTTGGGGGCTCCAGAAGTGGATGCAGTATTCCAGGTGGGGCCTGCTCATCTAAACCTTTCTGTGAATAAAACATTTGAAACTAATGTTGTTCCTTTTATTGCATAGAATCCAAAACATGATACTGCAGCAACAGAGAAGGTGGGAGGTTGGTGGGATTAATCTGAACAGAACATATCAAAGACCTTCTCCCAGGAGGAGTTTCCCACCTATCTGATACCTGCCTTCTGGGGTGAGGCAGTATGGTGTCTGTTCCTCAAATGAAAAACTAGTAAATGCTGTTTTCCCACCTCTATTAAGCGAAGGTAATCAGGAAGTGGAATAAAAATACTCCTCAACAGGAGACATCTCTCAAGTGAAATCAGAGACATCTCTCTGATTTCAGTTGTTGAAAAAAGGTCAGTGTCAGCAAGGATGGCTGCAAAGAGCTGCAGCAGTCTTTATGACTGGTAGAGATTTCCAGATTCCAGAGAAACAAAGTCCCCAAAAGTTGAAAGGGTGGCTTGATCTGAGGGTGTTTGTTTGGAAAAGAAAATTTATGAACAGCCTCACAGCAAATTTGAAGTGAGTCATAACCAAATCAAAGCTGAGGGCACTCAGTTTGCTGGTGGCCAACAGACAAAGCATATCTGGACTGAAGCAGAGATTGCACCAAGATAGAGGTGTGGATGGAGCATAAGTGCCATGGCCGGTGCTCAAGAGCAGCTGAAGAATAATGAGCATTACAGAAACTCCAGTGCCAAATCTCAAACTCCAAATAATGTTATTTTTTCTCCACAGACAGCAGTCCTGGCTGACTGATCTGTAGAATGCCACAGATTTTTTAAATTATTTTTATTTTTTTCAGAAATGCTTCTTACAATATGATCTCCTGGGCAGCTGAACTGACCTTTCTTGTGCTTGGTTCATCGCTCATCTGTAGCTCTGTTGAGAGACAAGCTGAGTCCTTTCTCATAGGAATTTCTGAAATACAGCCAGCAATCACTGACCTTTCTATTAAAAACAACATTAAACTTGATTCTCAGGCTCAGCACTGCTTGAGAAAGAAATACAAACTGCACATTTCTCAGGGAAGTGGCCATGAATAAAACCATGTATTTTAACGTCTGTCATTTGAGACTCCATCTCCTGGAGTGGAAAGGTGTTCAAACCACTGTCTAGGTGCCTAAATACTCAGGTGGTGACTATTGTACAAGTTTTCTGGTATTGTCTCATCACTGAAATATGAACCAAGGCAAAATAAATGGCTGCTCTAGCAAGTAGTGTGACAGCCTACTACAGGACGTCTAGCTGGACTTTGCAAGTTGCCCTCTTGTAGCAGTAGGCAGCAGAAAGCAGCTGCCATCAGAGGGAGCAGGACAAGCAGCATCCAGCACTCCTGGATGAGAAAGTCCACTCCAGTACTCACCTCACCATATCCCGTCCCACCTCATCCCATCCTGCCCCCTATCCCATCCCACAGAGTAGAGCACACACAAGGGGGGCATTCTTGGGAAATACCAGTGACTACACAGGCTGCCAAACCAAGGCATTCCAAACAATGAATAATCATTAAGAACAAAGAGATTTATTTTCCATTATTAATTTCCCACCAAACACTTTGCTCTGCTTTCTACACCAGCTATTCTCTGCACGTAAGTTAGCAGAGCACAGCTCCACTGCTGGGAGTTGCAATGAAAGACAGGACAATGACTGAGGGTGGGATTTTTGTCACTGTAATCACATCTTGATAATATTTAGTGTGCATACAGCACTATACACAGCAGTGCTCATAGTATCAGGAGTTGTGTTGCAAAAACCTCACTTTCCTGAACCTGCCTGTGTTACAAATCACATTTTTTCTGCCATCTGCAATGAGCTAAAGCCACTACAAGAGCCTTGGAAGCCTCAAATATTTCAGCAGTTGAGGAAACACAGTGAAGCTGCTTTTTTTTGCAAGGATAGTAACTGATTAACTTTGATAAACACTGGAGTACTTTTGGCTTTTAATGTTAACTTCTTTGTTTCAAGCAAACTGGCTTTAAATGTAGTGCATGTAGTTCACACATGACAACTGCTGATGAGCTAAAAGCCTTAAGAATATTAGCTTTAGAAGGGTCCTCCTAACACAAATTGTCTTAATGCTCTGTTGCTTTTAAGTTCACAAAAGCCCAGGTAAAATGCCTCTCTTTCAGTGTGATGCTATACCTTTATGTCTCTGTTCTAATTAAAACATACTTAGTGTCCAGCATGTTGTACTAGTGCTTTTGTAAAGGCACATATGAAAAGTAAAATGATTAATGACTAATGATTGACATTCCCCCTTTCCTCCCAATTAACGGTTTCTAATTTTTTGTTCAATTTAGCCTAATGGTAGCAAGATGTAAGACCATTAAGTAACACATATGAAGCAGGAGTAACAATGTGTTGCAGCTTATTAAAGAGCATTTTACATTACCCTAAAAGCTCATAACTTTAATAGGCTTTGAATGTTCCATTAAAAAATCAACTCAAATAATAATTGTTTTATTCTGTGGATTTTATATAAAATGCTTAATGATTTATTCAGGTTAAGAATGTCCATAAATAAAGTCTTTATAGTATCTGAAAGATCCTCGGAGCAGGATTCTTAAGCATGATGATAATGCAATGATAAACAGCTAATAAGGCTGGCAACGTGACAATTTAGCTTCTTTTGCAGATGGAATTGTTTTTTTGTGGAAAAAAAAAATGTTTCCTCTTATATCTTCCTACATTTGAGTTCTCTATGTACTGATTTCTTTTCATTCTCGTTCTTGTTGTCTGTTTTTGTTTTAAGGGAGAAGCGACTGGCTGAATCTGAAAGACTGACCTTAGTATCCTTAACACTTATTCATTATGCAGCATTTCTGTGTGTCTGCGGTGGCCTTTTCTTTAAACAGCTAAGTTAGAGAGACCTTTAATGTTAATATGAATTTGTGTGGTTTTGCTAGTAACTTAAATTATAATACTATTATATTAAAAATTATATTTTATGAAGAATTTCTATTCCATTTCAATTTTATTTCTCTTTTATCCAACATCCCCTCCAGGCTAAGAAAGACCTTCAAGCTAAAGGTTAATGCTGACATTTATGGTTCAAAATTTTTGTTTATATTTGCCCATAACCACATTAAACCAAACAAATCTCATTTCCATATACGCTTGGTAGCAACAACAATATTCACCAGCACTTTGTTCGTAGAAGACAAATGTTTTATTGTTATTACTCAAAAAATTGTGATGATAATGAGTTGAGCAACCTTTTGAGCAGAGGCAGGCAGCAGAACTCTCACTGCATTATGCGAACTTTGAAAATGTAATTGGGTTAACATAAATCACATTAAGTTGTCATACATATTCTTTTCCTCTCATAATATTGTTGATTATTAAAATATTTTGCATGGATGTGATCTTTTATGATGCACTTTTAGAATTCCCTCATATACTCATTGATTTTAAACTCGAAATCATAACTTTGGTAGTTAGCAATGGCACAAGTGTTGAAATACGCTTGGCCACATTGAAGAGAACAGTCCCAAACCATTCTCCATAAAATTAAGATTCATACAAAATATGCTTTGTGTATTTTCTATTTCCTGTTTAAAATCCAGTAAACACAACAACCTATTTCTTTATTATAAATCATATGTTAGCCTAACACTTTTACTAATCAGGCCTTTATTATGACTCTTGAGTCCATATTAGAATAAGAGGTTTTATCACCAGATTAGTATTTCCTTCTTGTTCAATCTGAAAATATGCACAGGCTTCAATTCAGAGTCCTCTAAACTGAACAGACATGCCAAAAAATCACTTATCCCATCAGGATCAGCCTCCCTTGATACATAAGCGCGATGAAGAAAATAAAGAAATTACTATTTTTTATGGTAGCTTAGGTTCAACTTTTTTTTTTATGGTAAATGTGATTCATTAGATCACTTCTGGCAACGTTAAGAAAAAACTTGCGAAGAAGCAATTTTAATTCACAAAGCAGTCACATTTTCATTTCACAGTGTCCAGCTGCTGAACGTTGTTGATCTGCCCAGCCAAACACATCGCTTCAGTCAGTCACAGGTTTGCCAGCAGCAACATCAGTCCCAGAGTCAAAAGGGAGCAGCAGCAGGAGAGAACGGGCTGTATCATTTCCCCTGGCTTTGCTTCTGCTCTTCTTCCTTTCTCTTGCTCACCTCATCCATAGTGCTCAGATTTACTGTCTGTCTGCTGTGACAAGGGGCAGCCAAGCAGGGGATACCATCCCCTGCTACTCCTCCCAGCTGCTCTGCACTGCCCATGATCACCCAGGTTGATCACCCAAGAGGACTCAGATGATGACACCGGACCTGAAGAATCCCATTCCTCTTTCTCGCTGCCCCGCCTGGACCCATCCTGGTTGCACTTCTGCAGCTCTTCCAGGCACAGCACTAGAAGTGCTTGCAGCCCCCCTCCTTTTCCCCAGTCCCAGTACAAGCCCCCTCTCCAGAGCTGGGCATCTGTGTGGTCAAAGGGCAGGTCCCAAAGGGCCCTGACAGTTCACTCTTTGCCCCGTGGAGCTCAGGGGCCCCACTACCTCGAGCAGCCAGCAGTTACAGTAGGGGCAGGAGCTGCAGCACAGCCAGCATCACCTCCATCGCAGCCAGGGCACCCGTACCATGGGCAGCAGTGGGATGGGCTACGCTGGTCTGGGGCACAGCAGAAAAGGAAAGCCTGAACACTAAAAAGAAAATAACAAAGACGTAAGAGGAGAAAAAGCCTTCACAGAAATAAGCACTGCTTGTAACACAAAAGTACACAGAAGATGTATCTGTACACAGGTTTGTCTACACCTACTGTTTGCATTTCAGCCAACATTTCCCTTGTGTTCAATCTATTGTACCTCTGCCATCGTGATACCACTGCCACCACGACACTACTGCTCCTGCAGTGCCACTGACACTGCGGTATCACTTTACCTTCAGGAATGTTTCCCTCTCTTCTCTTTCTTCTCTGTCAACTCTTCTGTGAGATTTCCTTTACACTGAACATTTCCTCCATCATTAATTCTTCACTTAATTCCACACTAAGCTTTAGTTGCATAAAGAGAGACCTTTACACAAGTTATTTTTTATAACCAGGTAGAAAGCATGCTCAATCTGTCCGTCACAAAGATGGATCTCATCCCATTGCTGTAGTCCATGCTGGCAATCCTGAATTATTCTCTTTTGACAGGGAGACATTGGCATTTTCCATTGGAAACTGCATTAAGGCTATTAGGTCATTACTACACTAGTAAATATAAGGGATCAAGGCTTATCTTCCAGCCTGGAGGTGAAGGGACAGCTTGCACCTCTTCATGTAAACTTTCTCACGTTTCCAGGAAAGGAGAGTGGTCATGCTTTTTGGGAATAGTCCCCAGCAGAACCTGAGCTTTGGACTGGAGTGAGGAATTTTTGGGGAAAGTGCTAGTGGGCACAGGCCAACAGTATGCTTGATCTGAACTAACAGTCTAGTTATTAGCCCAGGCTTAGATCCTGGCATTGATTAGATTACTAGTGTAGCTGTAGCCTGAAATGCCTGCAGAATCTACCCAATGCAGTAAGGGCTGCTAAGTTTTTGTAACTATTTTGTAATACATAATTTTCACCAAAAGTTTAAAATTCATTATCTTTCAGCCATGCTTATAAGATGTTTTACACAACACAACGCCGCAGGCTCATGAATTCTCAGCTACCACAGTGAAAACAACCGGCCATTTACCAGTGCTTTCTGGACCAAGGCCTGCAGGCAGCATCTCAGACTTGCTCAAAAGGGATGGAGAAGGCAAGGAAGGCACGAATGGAGTGGCAGCAAGAATGCACAAGGCTGTGAGGAATCTATGAGGAAAGCAGAGTAGTTAAATAAGTTATACAGGCACAACAGTGAGCTACTATCCAGAGGCAATAAATAGATGGATAGAAAAGCAGATAGCTAGATGATAACACTGCTCTGCAGTTTGTGTGTTAGCAGAAGATAGGCATAGCTGTGCTGTGCCAGTGCACTTTCTGCTACATGCAAAATACCATGATCTCTGTTCTAGAGAAGAATTTCCAAGATCCAAAGAAAAAAAAACAAAATCAAACTGGAATCAAATTTATCATCTGTGCAGATTTCCATATGTACTCGATGCCAGTGTTTTGCTTCTGTTCAACAAATGGTCCCAAATGTACACTTGCAAAACACATGCAGCTGGAGTCAGGTCCTTCTCCTGCAGGTGCATAAGCACCTGCTCCCTGGCTACCCTTTAACTGCCTCTGCTCGGTCACTTGCTCTGGATTTCTCTAAGTGACAGACAGTTTCATGTTTTATATAACAGCTGTTACTCTCTTTCTCTGATTAATTTTTATTTTCATTGCTTCCTGCTATTCAATTTTCTAACAATTATCCATCCAATACTCAAACATCTCTTCCTTCAGCGAAATACAGGAACTTCATCTGCATACACAGTAAGAATCAGCCAAGGAAGGGCAGCTTAAAATATGTACAGTCATTGTCTGAACTTTTCAAAGCCACACAATAATGACTTTGAACCCCAAAGCTAGCAGTGGCTACAAGTTATGAAGTACTGACCGTACTGAGAGAGTTGGCAGGGTCAGGCTCAAGTGTAAAATCTTGGAGAATACAAAACTGACATTACATTAGGGGAGAATTACAGCTGCATGGTGTCATTTCTCCATTCAGAGAGTTGAAGATTTTGAAAATGCCTTTTGCAAGACAAAAGTATGACAAACTAACTGAGTCTGCCTTCCACCACTGGCTGATTTGCCCTGTGTGCTTCTCCTATGTTAGAGTGAAGTGTCCCACTACTTAGAGACTACAAGTCACTGGGAGAAGAGTAATCCAAAGAGTAAACAAGGCTCCCACTATAATGGTTTATTTCCATAATGGTATGCAGAGCCATCTAGTAAGAAGCAGCATGTGTCCAAGCAAGACCACTAATACTTAGGTTTATTAATTACCTTATCTCCCTTGCAGTCTGAAACCATTTCAGAAACCTCATCATCTAGCCCATTCAGGATGACCACCATGCTTCTTATTTTTTACATAAAGGAGTGGCAGTATTTAACACATACAATCTATTACGGATTCTTTACCTTTATTTTTTTAAAGGAAGGAAAAAAAAACCTTTATAAAAAAAAGTAGGTTTTTTCCTCAAAACTTTCCTTAGTTTTTTTTTTTCCAAAAGTTCTAAACAGAAGCATAAGAAAAGATCTCAGCAGAGAAGCCACGGGCTTGAACCCCAGCTTTTGAAGCAAGAACAGCACAGAGGAGACTGAAGACCAAAGACACCTATGGATGCACAATTTGAGTTCGTGTTGCAAACTTGCAAGCCTTTTTGGAAACCCACGAGCCTCTTGCTGAACCTCAGAGGCAATGGTTGTCTGAGTAAAATAAGTTTCACTGCTGAATCCTTTGCACTCCATAGGGTATGAAAAATGCAGGGGAATCAGTCCTTACTAATCATTCAGGATACAGTCTGATTCATGACAAAGCAGCAGACACAAAGAATTTTTAAGATGGAACTGTAGAAAAATGTCAGATCTAGCAAAAGGAAAGATCATATCAAGATTGTATTTCATTTTGTTTATGACTCTATTAAGTTAAAGAAATATAATATTATTTCTGAACCTTTAATTACTGTCCTATAATGACCTATGATAAAGATCTGAGTGTTTGTGCATCTGTATATAAATATATGTGTATGGATGGATGCATTTGTATTATTAGCCTGAATAAACATCTTAGGATACATATTACTTACCAGCTTTGTTTTCAAAAGGGTGGATGCCACAACACCAACTATAAAGCGTATCCCCAAGCAGCCAGCTGGTACTTTGACTAAACTATTCATTTCATTATTCTGGTCCTCTCAGAACACAGAAAAACCATCCGCCTTACTTCTGCAACAACTTGTTTTGCATTTGTGCAAGCACAGACTGACTTTATTACCTGTTTATACAGCACTTAACACAATCTTTGTCAGAAGCTCCTGTGTGTTATTACTGTACATAGTATGCATAGGCATGTAAACCACTGATTTATTTGAGGTCATGTTTAGGCATACATCTACACTTCCCCGTAGGTCTTGATGAATGCTGACCACAGCTAAACTGAAATTATGGAAAACTGTTCCCATGTAGATATCTACCATTCACATCAACCTTACATCTACTCTGGTAGGCTTAATATCCCTAAGGAGTTTGTATTTGTCTTCTCAAAGAAAAAGATACACTTGCAAAATAAAAGATATTCAGGAAAACTACTGGTTTGAATAGATTTTTCCTGGAAATATTATCCCTCTGACAACTGGGTGGATTTTGCATTTTCTGTTTTATGAAAAAAAAAAACCAAACAAAAAAACAAAAAACAACCTTTCACTGAAATCAAACCAGAATGTGCACTTTCAGCTTTCTGGCTGAAGGCCAATAACCTTTATGGTTCAAGCAAACTCCAGTGGATGTTAATGACATGACGTAGAAATGCAGACTTCTATAACTAAATAGTTTTGAAGAGGGGAAATTCAAAATCAGAGATGCGCCCCCACAACCTAAGTACCTCAGCAGAAGAAAGGGGGGCACCTACCCCATCAGAAGATCCACTAAGAACTGCAGAAACCACACTGTTCAGTTCCTGAAAGCTTCAACAGGCTCTGAGCACCTATAAAATGATATATTCTTGTGCAATAAGGAACAGAAAGAAGGAAGTCTTCTAAACCAACAGGATTAAGAATGTGCTAGGAATAAAGTGGACTTTCCCAAGCCTTGACTATATCACACAGGACCAAAGAGTAAAGCATGAGGAATTCAAACACCATGTCACCATTTTGTCACCAATGCTTTCCCTTTCAGCGAGGGGAATTTTTCTGTTCCTCTTCTAGGCTGCAGATGAAATGCAAACTTCACATTTAGATCTGTTTCTGAAGCTGATTGGGGTTTTTTGAAAAAAACAAAAACAAAAAACTTGTGCACTTCTGTAAATTCAGGAGATGTTGAGGGATGTGTTACAATAATATTCTCTTCTCTAGTCTCTCCTCCCCACTGTGAACTGTTCAACAAGTGAACTGTTGTGACAGCACATGCTGCAACAGGCTATTCAGAAAGACACCATGTATGTAATAACACACTCAATGATCACTGTTTTCCTCATGTTTTAAGAAAATGCTACAGTACAATCCTTGCCTAGTGACTTCTGCTAACACAGATAAAACCAAAAGCTGACATATGTTTGCCAGGCTACGAGACTGATTATTCAAGCTGTAAGTTTTTCAGATGGGAATCTCTGGGACAAAGATGTAGCCTTTACTTCTGACTTCAATCCTGAACTGAAACTGAAAAAGAAAACATGAACAGCAAGAAAACAGAATATGCAGCTGCGATGTGTTCTCTGAAGGTTTCGTTTGGCATTTCATCTAAGCAATTTCATGGCAAAGCTGCATCCTTCTTCCTGTAGTTGACATTTCTCTTTCAAGCCACGTGTGTCTGTGGTTCTTTGCACTTAAGTGCTCCACCAGGCAACAGTGATGCTTACAGAAGAACATCTTTCACTTTGAGATAAACTATAGGAAAGATCCAGAAGAGTTATTAGCCTGTGAATGATTTGACCTGGATCCTACTTGGAAGCAGATAGTCTGTTCCACATACATTGGCCCAGAGTCCTCCAGACTTCAATGCTATGAGGAGCTGAAGTGAAAAGCCTAGGTGCAAGGTATAAACCCTAAAAATAGTTGAAGAAAAGAGATTGAAAGAAAGCCAAGAACTACATTTCACCCAAAAGGTCATCTCCAGTGCTGATCACAGTCTGTGTGCAAATATTAACCAGAGATGCACCTAACTGCTAACAAAATGCTTTTCTTTAATATCGCCTTTTCGTCACATCAGCACCAGGCTGTTTCACTTGCTGTTGGTTAAACCTTTCTTACCTTTCTATTTGCATTAACTTCAGGTTTGGACTTTCAATGCTTAGTAATGTCCATCTACTGTATCACTCAATGTGAAATATTCCACTTTACTAATACCAGCTACATCATTCTTTTTACATCTAACAATACAGTTATCCCTCCTCATCTCTGTCATTTAACTTAAACTTCTATATAGGACTGCAACAGTGTTTAACAAGTTTTTGCTGCTTCTGGTAACTAGTCCTATGAAAATGATCATTGATGAAATTTAGAACAGAGAACTCAAGTAGAATAACTTTGGCATTTTATTGCTTCTACTAATTATCCTAACCTTCTTATTATAATTACTTATTGGCCTACTTACACATTTATCCTAACCTCACAGCCTTGACTTCCGCTACACTCAGGTTTCAGTGTTAATAAAGCTTAAGTCTTTGTTACTGACACTAAATACAACCTAAAAATGAAACAAAGAGTGAGCAGCAATTAAAAAAATACCATTCCTTTGACAGCCATTTTCTTGGCAGTAGTTGTTACCACATGAATGTCCAAGGGCATGAGAAAGGAAGCATTTATGGAAAGAGGAAAATTTTCCATAGGCCAGCTGATACAGAGGTGAAAAAAGCTTGCAGGGGTGCAGGCCTTTTTACATGACAATGTATTTTTTACATTACAAACATTACAAGAAGCACACTTTCATATAGCTTTTAACAAATTCACGACCTTTAAGAACCATGCCATACATATGGCATTAAAAGTACACTGTTCAACATTCTTTAATTAATGTACAATTGAAAATAACTTCCAAAATGTTTTACATGTAGATTTCAATTTTTGGTGAAATAAACACTGTACTTAAAAATAGTCCACCACATCAGTGTTTTTTTTTCCAGTGTGTTGTGAAGTTAAACTTTGATTCTCCCCTTCTCTAGCAGCAACAGTCGGTGTTCTCGGTATGTTTATAATAGGTGCTCTGGGTGTGTTTAAGAATTCTGGCACCAATAATGCTTTCCACAACAGCCAAAAACCACATCTACTTATAAGGTTAGAAAGTGCACACCCACATACCTGTATCTTTGCAAATCAAGCAATTTAACACCTTAGGTTGCTAGTGCTTTTAATCTTAGTCATTAACAGAGGTTTCTAATCCTTTAATAATGTTCCCTTCAAACTGTAATGTAATCTGCTAATCTCTTTAAGAAGCTACTGAATTCCTCCATCATAAGCATCTGTTTGTAGTGACATATGTAACAAATTAAGATGGTGTCTCTTTTCAAGACTGGTTCACTTTTCTGGCATACAAACTGAAAGCAACAAAAAAGGTTATGATGTTTAGCCAAAAGCACACTGAGCTCACACCGGCTTTGACAGCTGAGCTAGACTTCTGCTTGACTAAAACCTGTGAGGAACTGCAAAGAGTAATGAAACACGAGACACATCACGAACAGCATAACTATTATTCGCATTCCCATTATCTAGGTGTCTGATTCATTTATTTACAGGTTCAGTACTGTAAGGAACAAGAGTTCTGAACATTGAAGAAGTAAGCACAAGTTGCTATTACAGTGATACGCAGGCATATGTGTGGCAATTATTTACAGGGACTGGTTTTTCTGTAGGGATGAAATAGCACAGCATCACAGTATTTCAATATATATCTGTACTGATAGAACAGAAAGCCAAAGGTATGCAGGACTACTCACTTTTCCCTTTCTATTTTTAAAGGCATTTCTGTTGAAGATTTATGCCCCTACTACTTGAGAGAAGAACATCTGATAGTAATGCTATTTTCCTACAAAATTGTTTATCCAGTTATGTAAGATAAAAAAAGACTCAATCTCATCTGTCAGTGGAATATAACATACTGAGGTTTTTAATCTCCTTATGTTTTTTAAAGGCATTGAAGAGATGCTACAATAAACAGCACGTAAGTCTAGGGACAAGAAACTTTGTGAATGTGTTTCTATCCCTAATTATGTTTGGGATAAAATCTTTCATACAGCAAATTTAAAAAAAATAGTAATACATAACAGCCTGAGAGGAGAGAACTTATTCTACAAATTATTATTAACCAAAGAGCTGGCATGGTGTTCTGCCTTGGCCAAAGTACAAAGAGCATTACTGGTCCTACCAGGGCTGTCCATACAAAGAAATGGATGGCAAGTCTCTGTCTTTTTGAAAGCTGTGAACTTCACTGAAACAAATGTGGTTTTGATGATAACTATATCAAATTTGTATTTTTTTTAAATGGAATTTATGTCACAGATATCGTCTTGTAATGCAAGACTAGCATTACAATGTTATGCTTGTTAAGGGATTTTAATTGTTATGTATTAGAACATAAGATACCTCTTTTGGCTTTTATAAAGACTGTTTTCAGCAGAACAGTTAATAATTGGATCTATTGTGTGAGTTTTCCATTTAATCTGCAAATACTTACAGACACGTGAGTAAATGTTATATTTCTCTCCTACTAAAACATTGAGAATAAATGTTATATTTTAGTATATAAATAGACATATGCACATGTACGTACTCAAAAACAAATGCAAACTAAGTTTGCCAGAAAAGGGTTACAGCCTAAAGAAAAACAGCAAAAGGAGCCTAACAGAATGGAAAACTAAAAATGTCAAATGTTTCAATCATATCTATCATGAATTAGCAATTTACAAGCACAAAAAAATAAGAAAAAATAAAGTACATGTATCAAATCTACCATGACTCATAGCAGCTCTATTGTACTTTCTGCTGTTTATAAAGCCTGTTAGCTGTAGCTCACAGCATGCTAATACTATGATAAAGTTGTTCCTTGTATCTCTGATATGTAGAAATTGAGCAAGAGCAGCTGCATGAATTGTCACAGCCACGGGCCATCGATGAAGCTGTGAGTAAAGCTGTCCTTTGCAGAGATTTTAACTTACTCAGTCAGGGTGACAGTTTTATAGGGTGCCGTGTAGAATACAGGATGACCCAAACACAGAAGAATTTGCAGTCTAACACAGCTTTTAAAAACCATAAAATAATATGGACCTCACAAAACACCATGTTTTCAAAGGGTGGAGAGGTCGCAGGCACCACAGCACATCAGACCTCCATGTTTCCAGGGAGCAATAGCTAAGACACTAACAGGTTAACCAACTACTCTGCTTATCCACCTGCCTCATTTACTTACCTACTTTCAGACCAAGCTGTGGGCTCTGGTCCATCAGGATAGCTGGTGGCCCTCTCAGTGGGCTGCTTTGTCTACAGTGTCTACAGCTCTTATCTCTCATCTCTCTGGCCATGCAAGCAAAGCAGAGTGCCATGGTAAAACACCCTTTGTTACAGCTCTTGGCAGTTACCAGAGCCTATGCAATTGTGGTGGTTTCACTTGGTTTGCACTTGGCTAGCAGTCAAACCCTGCTATTTGCTCACTTCACCTCCCCCAGGGGACAGGGGAGAGAATTGGGGGTCAAGGGTAAGAAGACTCATAGGGTGAGATAAGAACAATTTAATAATTGAAATAAAATAAAACTTATATTAAAATAATAATTATAGTAATAATAGTAAAAATATATGCAAATGAGTGATAGTTATACACAGTGCAATTGCTCACCACCCGCCGACCAAGCCTGGCCAGTCCTCAAATAATGATTCTGAAGGAGCAACAATCCTGAAACCTAAACCACAATCCCAGAAGAGCAAGAGCCTGAACAAAAGCCGGAGAGAGCAGGAAAGGAAGAGACCCTCACTAATATACTGAACATGACGTGATATGGAATATCCCACTGGCATACTCAAATGCCAATTTAGCTTATTCATTTAAATATTCTTCACCCTCCCTAGATCTGGCACTTGTAGACTAACGAAACACAAAGTCCTTCAACTTTCAGTGACAAAATGAAAACATCAGTATGTTACCAACATTCTTCTCATAACAAATCCCAAGCTGAAACCAAAATACAGAGCTATTCTAGCTACTAAAAAGAAATCCAGCTCTGTCTCAGCTAAAAATCAGAACAGCAATGAACTGAAGTTATTTAGAACTGCAGAGTTTTAGAAAAAGCAGGTCTTAAAAACACAGTCTTCAGACCTTCTTGTTGCTGTCTAAGCCTCCTTGTGGCTGGAGCAGAAGAGAGCTGAGCTGTGTCAGGGCCTCCGCTCTGCCCTGCTCCCTGCCCTTCATGACAGCACTGCTGCCAACAGCTCCAGGACCTGCAGGGCTGGGAAGGCTCCTGGTTGCATTCAAACTTGTACTTTGTTTAACTTGCTCATGAAAACAAGATGACAACTGCCTTGTTCCAAATGGCCGCTTGATTCCATCACTAATAAGGGATCTAGCTCCTATGAGGGTATCGCCCGTGAAAACAAGGCTTGCTGTTAATACAAGCAGTGCTGCTATGTTATCTTGAAAAATAGCTGCCACTCTGTGGGTCAGGGAAGTTAGACCAAATGTTATGAGGACAGATGCTGTGAAAAGAGGTCATCACCACATGAGTGATGCGTGCTGCAAGGGAGAGGGAAGAGGCACCGGGATCAGAGCACGGCGATGAGTTGGCAGAAGGATAGGGAGAAGGGGCTGAGAGGGTAAGAGCAAAGTTGAAAGCAATGCAGGAGACAGTGATGGGAATACAAGCTGGTGGGACAGTGACATCCCTGCCTGGGACTACAGAGGGTGAAAGCCATATTTTCAAGTGGCCAGGGCGAAGAAATTTTTTTTTGCATGTGCATCAGGGGCTGTGCTTTGGCCTTTAAAAATTATGCAATTTAGAAACAGGCAACTTCCTCCTAAACCTTCAGAATAAAACAGAACAAAGTTTAAATGTTTCACAGAAATATGAATATAGGACATCTCGTTATTCTCAGCCACCCTTCTGAACTCTGCAGCTCTAGCACTGTAGTTTGCAATTGGGCTCCAAGGAGGGGCGGGATGCGACAATTCAGACCTCTGAGTCCCAAGGACTGGCAAAGCAGCTAAGTCATATTAGCCAGGGGTTGGAAATGAGCTGTTGTCATGTAATTCCCTCTCCTCTCCACAATAATTGCTCAAAAGTGGTTTCTGTTATTTATTTATAACTGCTACACCATTTTCCTGCTTGTAGTCACCATAGCTTCCTATTAAATGGCAATTTGGTTATATATGGAAGTTTTATACATCTAATATAGTACCTTTAACTCTCTCCTGAGGGTACATACTCCTCATACAATTGTTGCAGCTTGGTATCATAAGATTGTTGCACAGCAGCTCTGCACAAAATAAGAATACCTTAAAATCTAGTCCATAGAGTTAAATCCCTGAAGGCTGACCTGTGCTCTCCAGTGTTGACATCAAACCTCGACAGAGTGCCCAGGACCCTGTATGTGCACCGGGAGAGACAGCAAAACAATCCTGTGGCTCAGGATCCTACTAACCTCCTTCAGAGACCTGCTTTTCCCTCCTACCTAGTGAGCACCGTGCTGCCATCGCGATGCTGCTGCCCCAGCTGAGCTCGACTGGGTGTCTCTGCACAGCACTGTGTTCTGCAGCACAGACACACCCCAAAAGACTAGCTGAGTAATTTTCTTTCTTCATCCCACCAGGCAGCATAGAAGGAAGGAAAGTCAGGAAATGACATTTCAAATAATGTACGGGTGATGATGCTGACCTTCTGACAGCCACGGCTATTACATCCTCCCCTTCAAACATTTTCTTTTGAGAATCTGTGTAAACAGACTCTGCATTTAATTTTCCATCTGCAATAACTAGAGGCAAAGACTGTTTTTCCAGGAAGGTGACAAGATTCAGGGTTTTGCTGTAACAAGCTGGCTCATCAGCACAGCAGCAAAGAGCCCAAATAATCTCCATTCTCAATTCTTTTTTTCCCCCTAAGAAATTAAATCTGTCAATTTAGAATAAAGTACATAAGAACAAGGAATGTCAGATTTTATAAAATCCAACTCACCCAATATTTCCCATTCAGAATTCCCTCACTATTTATCAAACTTAACACAGCTGTAAGCACTTACTTAAAAAGGCTATAAAGGTGAAATTAATATTTCTTTACAAACTTTTCACAGCTGTGTGCTTGAATTACACCATAAAGTCTGTGAAACTGAAAACAACACATAAACCAAATCTTATCAGCTGTAAAACTTCTAAAATATATTTTGGACTTGACTTCCAAGAGCCAAGATCTCTATTCATACCTAATCTCTGGGTGGGAAAAGGTAATGTTTTGCAAAAAATGTGCAAAGCATTTTTTATGCCAAGGAAAAGAA
Organism: Antrostomus carolinensis; assembly: GCF_000700745.2. Classification (NCBI taxonomy): domain Eukaryota; kingdom Metazoa; phylum Chordata; class Aves; order Caprimulgiformes; family Caprimulgidae; genus Antrostomus; species Antrostomus carolinensis. The sequence continues at coordinate 507 of NW_010331239.1, read as the reverse complement.
GAAAGTTGTAAGTGAAATACAAAACCCACAGCTCAGGCCATTGAGAGGCAAGGCTTCCTCGTATGGTACGCTTTAATCCCAGAGATAGACACGTTGCTTTCATTTTTGTTGGCACAGTCCCGATCCTCTCTTCAGAGCGTTTGCAAATGCATAACCATGCAGTCAATACAAGGAATATTTAGCAAGAATAAGGCTCCCTGAAGAAGGTTTTCAGTCTGAAACAATTCTTTCCTAGTATTAGTCTTTTTAGTAGTGAGAGGACAGAAATCCATTCCTAATATTTTTGGCATGCATATGATAATTTTTTCTTCCTCATCATCCACAATCAGTACAGATATCTGCATGTAAAATGGATCTATACAAAAGATCTGGCCTCATATCACAAGTTAAAAAAAAAAAAAAAAAGACTGGAAGTTAAAATATCCATGTCAGGAACAAATGGTGGAGCAGAAGGCAGTTCTTGGTTTTAAGTAATCATGAGTGGTGTCCCTCAGGGGTCGGTGTTGG
>NW_010331238.1:0-12345 GCF_000700745.2 Antrostomus carolinensis | reverse complement strand
TTTTTTTTTTGTTTCATGCTTTGTGTTGAGACAATGGGTTCTTCCCCAAGTAAATATGATAAATATATTAAAATAGCATATAAGCCAACCAGTAAGTTGAATTTTTTATTAACTAGATTACATTTTAATTAGGAAATTATGTATTCAAATTAGTTTTCCTAGTTAATTCTAATTAAAATAATGAACCCCTGAGAGCTCAGCCTACCCTGATCTGTGGATTTCGAACTTCACAGACTCATGGGCATGAAAACATTAAGTAATATACCAGTGGCAATATTGCACTAAATGCTGTTCTCCCTACTGGTCTTAGTTACAGGGTTTTTTTGTTGGTTTTGTGGTTTTTTTTCCCCTGTAATTCAAAGCAATGTCAGGGGATCTTTCAGGCAAATACTGTGCATGAGCTGTTGGTTGAAGACTGTGCAACAGTGCCTTGTGCAATGAGTTTGGCGGTTAAGCATCGCTTGACTGTATCAATACTCTTTCATAACTAAGGCGGGGATGGCACTGACTGTACCAGGAGTACCGGTTGCCTGGCCAAGCTGGGGAATGAGAGCAGGAATAATTAATCATTCCCTGACAGCCCTGGAACATAAACATATCTAACCATAACTCTGGTAGGTTGGTGCCAGTGTTACTGGAAATTTGAAAATTCCATTAACTACCAACCCGGATGGTGGCCAGGATGGAAATTTACTGATGCCTAAAGTCAATCTTCTTCTTGCAGTCCTGTAACAGCAGTCCCAAGGGAGGCCCTTTTGAGCTCTCTGGACTGCAGCGGGCTGCATCCAGCATCTCCCTCTGAGTGGGACACCTCTCAGAGCTCACGAACCCTTAAGATTGTGAAACTCGGAGGGCTGTCACTGAAGACTGATGACGGGACCTGGGCTGAAACCCTCCTTTCCTTGAGGTTCAACCTTCGCCCATTCAGAAATGCTGAGACATTTGAAGTGAATATTTCGCTGAACTTGAGGATAATTTTTAACAGGTGTACCTTTATTTATGCATTTTATATATATATATATATATCTCCACATATATCTCTCTCTATATATCCATATCTATATCTGTGTGTTTGTGTATGATTAGAAACTTTGTTGAATTAGTCAATTGTTGATTATTGATGAATTATGTTTATTAGGAAATCATATAGTCCAACCTTGTGATTGGTTATAATGGTGTTGATGAGCCTCAGATTGCTGCTACTTCAATCTTAAATTGCTGCTACCCCAAAGTCATACAAAACACATAATCCATGTGTAAATCATTCTATACTCAATTCTAACTTGATTTCCGTTTTGTATGCTTTTTCATTAAGTAAGTAATAGAGTGAACCTTGCCATCGAACTCAACTGTTAAGTCGCACTTTTATAAATCCATATTAAAATCACTTTCTCTGATACTTTTGATGGTGATTCTTTGAGCAACCTTAAGCCCTTCCATTTCTACCTTACAGCAACAATGAAAAACATAATAGAGAAGAGCAGCTTTTGGCAGAACTATATATCAGAAAAAAACACTGTCGAAAGAAAAAGAGTAATAATTGTGCTTTGAAACTGGAAAGCATTCTTAAAATATCTTGTTAGAGACTCAATTTGGCATGGATTATTCATCTACTTAAGCAGAATGGTCTTTAGCTTCTTCTGCCAACTATGTAACCACCAATGAAGAAATGGGATTTCCTGGTTTTCTTATCAATGCATGCTAAGTGCTTTGTAAATGAGTTGACCTAAATCTACAGAAGTACTGAGGTGCTCTGCCATGCAGAGATTTTTAGTTCCTAATTACTCAGGTGCCACACAGAAGGCACAAAAGAATTTTACTGAAGCTAGCAAGGAAGAAATGCCAAAGAAAGGAGCAAAGCACAAGCTGTATTCTTAAGATACTTGGTGGAAAGAGGTGTTGCGATCTTCCCAACATTCTTACAGCTGAATCTAAGGCCAGCTCAATCTTTTTAGCAGGAAACACTGGGAGAAACACACCCAGAAAAGTTGCTGGTTCCATAATTTCTAAGATGCTATGTAATTATATGAGGAAACAGATTCCCTCTTTGAATCAGGTACTAAGGAAGGATTTGGAAAGAGATCCTCAGCTTCCTGCCTTGGAGGACAACCAGAAGTGGATGGTCTGTGAATGTGCTATTAGTGTGTTTCTCACACAGAGTTCGGTGGAATGGAACTAAGATCACCCAAGTGGCACATTCCTTTTCTTATTTTTTTGTCCTAAGTCCATCAGAGGTATGTGCTGTTCCAGTAGCAATGGATGAGGTTCTTCTCCTCTGAGTGGCATCTGATGTAAAGGAGTTCTACTGGCTAATTATGTGCTGAGTGGTCAGGTGTTTCCTTTTATGTTAGATGTTTTATGTTAGATGCGTTATTTTTCTTGTGTTATGAGAACAGATGAATAATACAAAATACTGAGTAGTATAGATAAGAATGTATGTTTATGTTTTGTTATTCCTTCATGCTCTAAATGATTGCCTGTTGCTTAATTTCCAAACTTATTGTTACATTTCTAGGGCAGTTGGTACCAAACAGTGTTTCATGCAAAGGACATAAAATTGATTATACTAAGTGGCATTGTACTAATTTCACATATTGGACATCCTGCTTCTAATGTGTCCTAGTGTTTTATTTCCTTTCCTTAACTGCACTTGAACAGAGATCTTAACTGATCTATCATAAATACAGATAGCTCCTGATGTTGGGATGTTATCATTAACTGAGAACTATATAACCTGTAGTAATTTGCTGCTAGTTGGAAGGACAGTGCATTGATCAAACAGAAATTTGCTCTGGAAGTTGGTTGTAGACAGCACTTGTGCTGAACCCTGTGACTTGTTGAAGGACTGCAAGATGCATCTTGGACCCCTTGGTGCCTGGTGCTTGGTTAGTAGGTACTCCATTCACTTGGCTTGTCACCTCCACTTTTTGAAACCAGGTAACCATAAAGGGTTTAGGCCAGCTGACCACAGTCCCACCTGGAGCACAACCCAGAGTCAACCACCTTGGAAGAATCAGTCAGAGATCACTTCTCTTGGCTGATATTGATACCTGAAAATCACCAGAAAAGGCCCTCCTCTTTCTAGGCCCTTGCTATGACTCTACCTGGGTCTTGGTATATTTCCACCTCTAAAACTGGATATAAAGTCCTCCTCTGTAAGCTATTTTTGTTTCTATAGATTAAAAAGGTTCATTTAAAGGCTAGATATTACAAGTTTCCTGCTTCGGCAAGCATCTGTAGGGATTACTCTTCAGTGTTACCCTCTTGGGAATGTAAATTAAAAGAAAAAATATTTTTGAAAGATGTATTTTAAAAATCTAAGTGACCTCTAGTGTGGTAGAATGTGAAAGGCTGACAAATGAATGACCTGCAGGGGATCTGATACCTTCCATTATCAAGAGTGTTTTTCAAATATGTGAAGTAGTATTTTTTTCCATTCCATATTAAAGGCTTTTTCACAGCAGTCCTTTGGCTCCACAGAATCAGGAGCAGAGAATTTTTACTACAGCTGGCTCTTGCCACTGCAAATGGCAAGCTGAGCTTTTCTAGCACGGCTCTCAGAGTCTTGACTGGTGCTGCTGTTGAATACAGCAGTGTCAGCACTGTTCTTCCTGAAGTCTGAAACTTCACCTGATTTAGATTCTATCTTTGAGCCATTTAGTAATGATAGTTTATGCAATAAAAACTGTTCCTCCTGTAATGCAAAAATAAAAGGTTAAACGAGACCAAAATTCTAACACTGTACAAGAGCTTGTTAAGAGCATGAAGGCTGGATTTCACATGAATTCTTCCAAAAATACATGAAAAAATGTGGTTTTGTTTTAGCTTTTCTAAGATCTAGTCACACAAGATAAACCAAATATATTGTGATCTATATGAAATATTCAGTTTCCTTATCACTTATCTATCATCAGTTTTTTGAAGACACTTTCATCTTTTTTTCCCCAACACATGGCACCAGTCTAGTACTCTATTCTATTTTTTATATTACTTTTCTGACTTTTTTGTCAGTTCAAATTTTGATATAGCAAAAAGGCATAGTTGGTATAAATGGATCAAAAGAGCAAAAGTCTGAATTATGTTGATGAGAACTGATCCAAAGTTTTTAAGAAAGATAATCAAATTTATCTGGAATTATACAATTATAAAGACCAAAATTCAGACAATATTTGACAATATTTATAGGGCAACAAATGGAATCAGAGTAAAAATAAGGAGAACAATTTTTTTTAAAAAAAAGTTTTAAACTCCACAGTGCTTCTAGACCACTGCTTTCCATTATTTTTTTCTTTGAGGTAAAATCCAGGAAACAACACTGTGTATAATTTGGGCAAGAGACTTGGCACGTAGCTTTCCCTCCCCCCGCTCCCCCCCTTCTGTTATCTGGAAGGTAAACCAAGAGTTAACATCTCGCCTCCCATTAATATAGCTGCAAATAAAAATAAGAAAACACATGGACTTCTAGCTGGCAAGGCTAAATGTGAGCCTAGGTGATCGTTCTCTCCTAACAAATGTGTGCAAGCATTTGCAATAGGCTCATCCTTGTCAAGTTATAGAAGTCTATTAGTAGTTCATCTGCCACCTACAAGGATGTCAGCTGTATTTAAGAATGAGAATATTACACGTTGAAGTAGTGATCCAAATTACAGACTCCTTTAAAAATAATATACCTATAAAGAATAATCACTTGATATTCATCTTTTCTTTCTATCATCACTTTAATTTTCCACAGTTTGATCTTGCTTCATGCAGAGAGCACTCTGTGCTTTTTGAGGAAGAAATCCTACCCCAGTACACAAAAGTGAGATGACAACAAAACCTATTGTCATAGGCTTCAACAGCAACTGTCATTGCAGCTTAGATGCTTTACAATTATTTGCTCTGCTCATTGTGCCTGAAGCACATCCATGGCTTGAGTCTCTCAAACATGAGAGCTCTGAGCATTTAGACCAGTGTATTTTTCTTCTGCAGAGAGTCCTTTAAGTTTTGGCTCCAGCGTCTGAGATAAGAATAATGGTAAGTTACTGTAAATGACGCACACACATTTTGGTTTTATTTTGGAGTTGCTGCTGACTGTATTAATAATACAGAGAAGATTGTATTGCCTTAGCTGCTTATTAGAACATCTGATCTTGACTCATTCTGTTCATTTATCTTCTGAAGAATGGTACTAGGTATGAAGAAAAAGAGCAAATAATTTTGCAACAAAGTTACTGATACTTGGTCAAATATTTTAATATATTTTCCAGATTCATATGAACTTGAGTGTTGCCATGGTTTCTGCCATGGGTTTTGAAAATGTTCAGATGCTATTTTTGAAAAACTATTTAAATTATTAGAGTTTAAAGGAACTCTCTGACATAAATAAGGTGTTCAAAGGGGCCTTTTGTCTTTGAGTTCTGAAGAGATTAGGGAGAAATTTAAGTAGCTTCTCCCCTAAGACATATTTGGAGGAGAAGTTGGGCCATCTGTTTGTTCTCTGGCCTCTTTTTCCTGATGTAAAAACCTTTACTGAGGCCAGAAATTGTTTCTTCTGACTGCTCAAACAATCTAAGGGAAGGGACACATTTTTCTTTATTGCTTCCTGGTAAATGGAAAAAGGCTAAACTTGTCATCTCCCTGTGTTCCAACATGGTATCCAATGGGGAATAAGATATGTGAGATTCTTCACTCCCATCTCTTCTTTCAGATTGCTCTTCTGTACATACAGAAGCGTTCAGAGCGTCCAGAGGAGTGGAAGGAGGAAAAAAGAGAAGTTTCAGCTCTAAGCCTCATTCACTGACCTGCCAGTTACCTGAATATCATATCCTGTTACTGAATCATATCCGTTAATTATTTACCATCACAAGAACTGTAGTCATTGTGACATCAGATATATGTTAATAGTGTATTTTCTGGGGTTTAATGAAGCTAAGCTCTACAGTGTAATGTTTGCAGACATTTCATGGGAAGAATAGATAGTACTTAATGAAAGATAGAAGTTTGGCAATACTCTCCAGGGAAGAAGGTGAAGATCATGAGCATCAAATAGATTTTGTCTTCTCTTGGGGTATTGTTATGATCAAATTCACAGTTTATTTTTTAATCTTTAAAACATGCTATGGGTATAGTATGTGACCATTTAAAACACCTACAGGGAGCCCTAAGATGAGATGAAGTGATGCCTGTTGGCAGTTACTTAGCAACTGTGGAGAAACTGCCCTGCCGTGGAGATAAACAAATTCTTAATAGAATGAATCCAATGAAGACCAAACTCACAATCATTGTGTCTACAGAAAGGCTAGCATATAAATACCTAATCATACCATACCACATAGATGTATCATACTGCAAATAAAATGGCTGGTTTATTTGAACAGTTGCTGTTACAGATGCCAGTGCTCAGTCTTTTGGTTCTCCAGACTGTGCTTTAAACAAACATGTTTTACTTCACTGTTGAAGTTAGCTAAGAACAGATGCATAACTGTAGCTTACCTGCTGTATAATATTTCATTAAATCAATCAAAACTTAGCTTTCAATTTTGCATCTCAGTCCTTGGGCAGAGATCTCAATACTGTGTCCTAAGGCCATGAAAACATCAATATTGATTTCTTAGGATAATAATATAAAGCAGGTCTTAAATTTTGAAGCTTAAGTAGGTATAATAGAAATAAAGAAATTAAACCTTCATGAAAATAAAATGGGAAAGGATTTAGCTGCAAAAAAATACCATTTTGCAACATGTGTCGTAAGGAATGACAAAGATCGCAGAAAGAATAAAAAAGATTGAATATGTATGTATGCAAATAACTAACCAGAAACCCTGAAGACATCATCAATATGGTGGAATCCCTGAGGATTTTTTTCCTAACTTCCAAAGTACAGACACGGAGACAGAAAAAGCTGAAGCAATTTTATCTGTGAAGGCTCCAACCAGATTTCATATCATCATGGAATCATATAATGAGTTGGAAGGGACCTTAAAGGTCATCTAGTTCCAACCCCCCTGCCATCAGCAGGGACACCTTCCGCTAGACCAGGTTGCTCAAAGCCTCATCCAGCCTGGCCTTAAACACTTCCAGGGAGGGGGCATCCACAGCTTCTCTGGGCAACCTGTGCCAGTGTCTGGCCACCTCAAAGTGAAGAATTTCTTCCTAATATCTAATCTAAACCTACCCTCTTCCAGTTTAAAGACATTTCCCCTTGTTCTGTCACTACCTGCCCTTGTAAAAAGTCCCTCCCCAGCCTTCCTATGGGCGTCCTTCAATTAGCAGAAGCCTGCTATAAGGTCTCTCCAGAGCCTTCTCTTTTCCAGACTGAACAGCCCCAACTCTCTCAGCCTGTCCTCATAGGAGAGGTGCTCCAGCCCTCTGATCATCCTGGTGGCCTCCTCTGGACTCGCTCCAGTAGGTCCATATCCTTCTTATGTTGGAGGCCCCAAAACTGGACATAGTACTCCAGGTGGGGTCTCAGCAGAGCAGAGCAGAGGGGCAGAATCACAAAATTGTTGTCATCTGGTGGTTCAGAATTACATGAGTACTGGAAAAGGAAGGTGAAGTAACTATGGTGTTGTGAAACTAAGTACCAGTACTTTTTTATTTCTGTAATTCTCTTGAGAAAACTCCATCCAATGTTGCTAGGTTCCCTCTGTGAGGAATGGTCCAAGGTAGTTTACAGATAGATTTATCTACTTTAAGAAGAAAATATTTGCTTCCTTGTTTCCATTGACCATGTTGACAAGATCTTACTTGCTTACAGAGTGGATGAGTAGTTAATGTGTGTATGTCTATGGCTAAATGATTATTTTTAATTTGAGAGCACACTTCCAGTACCTTGTGGGCCTGTTTCCTCTCTCTACTAAATCTGAAGTCTCTGAAAAACTTAGGTTGCAATTTGTCTGCATTTTTTTTTGCTGTTGTGTTTGTCTATCTTGCCGTTCCTTATTTCCCCTGTTGGCACTATGTCAACTCTACCAATATTCTTGGAGAAGCTGCTTAAGAGGGTCAGAGGTGAATTGGTGCCAACTTCATAGACTTTCCCTCATTTGACAACTTAATCTTCCTTTTTCTCCTTTAGAGTTTAGCACAGGATTAAAAAGAAATCTGCCAATAAGTTGGTGTTTAATGAAGCCATCCAGCTTGAGCATAAAATACCAGTAGTTGTTTGCATTGTTCTTGTGTCTGTTAGTTTGTTTCAAAGAATAGTCAATTAATTATACTATTAAATTCTTGCAATAAAGGAACTTGTTAGTAGCCTTACTCAAATACCGTATTTCAGTAAATCCAACTGTCTTTTTTCATTTACTCATTTCTGTTTGGGGTCCCATTAAATTGCAGTTCTTTATGAATTTTTCAAAAATCTTATTGAATCATTCTTTTTGAGAAGGGGGAGCGTTGGGCTACATACATCATTCATATTTCATCTGAAATAAGAAAAAAGTAGAAAAAGTAAGAATTTTAAGTTGTCATTTTTTGCTTATGAGTATATGTAAGAAGCTGCCAGGAGTTGTGTCTAAATCAATGTTGAAAGGGGCAAAGTTTCAAAATATCATAAGTGTTGAAGCTGTTCATACATCTACCTTTCTGTTTTTCATTATTCTTCGTGCACAGAGTTAATGCAGATACAGGAGATTCTTTGAAACAACTGGAAGTCATACAGACATTCCTAGTAACATACTGCTCATTTTTATTCATGCCTTTTTTTCCCAGGGCAACTATGTCTTCCCATATAGGTGCTTACAACGAGAAGTGGAGATTTCCTATTTGGCCAGAGTGGAATGATGCAGATATCAATGCAGAAAAATGGGATACTGGAAAAGTTGGAAAAGAAAAAACTGGAAGAAGTCCTGTCTCAGTAAGTTATGTGATACAAAAATATTATTTCCACTTCATTTTTTGTACCTGTATTTAATAAGGTATTTGTCAGAACTTCAAAATAATTTCTTGCTGATAAAAGATATGATTGAAAGTTAATATATTTTAAAAAGTTTAAACAGTTCTCTACTAAACTAAAATAATAAACTAAAAGTATTGTGCATTGCTTTTTTGTTGCTTCTTAAATTAACTGTTAACATATGTGTGTGCATTAATCTGTGCACACTAACAGTTAAAAAAATGCAACCCCCAAAATCTATTTCATAACATAATTAAAACTGATGATGTGGGAGCCAGCTGAACTGTTGTAGTATGTCAGAGTGATCCCTTCTCTGAGCACTGCAATTTCTGTGGACTTGAAAGGTTAAATGCACCCATCTTCATTATGGGAAAGATGGCAGGTTGAAGTCTTTTGTTTTGCACACCTCAGAAACACTGAAGTTCTAGGGTGCGGAGAATGGTTTGAGGGGATATAGTTATTTTTTCAGAAAATAAGCACCTAGCAATGCAGAAAAATTCCTCAGTCTTTCCAGTTTTTGGAATAACTTTTAATCTCATCCGAATTTTTACTCCTTCAAACTGGTTAGCTTTAAAATACATATGTGTGTTTTATGAAGAGTAGTAGTGAAATTATTTCTTAAAGAGTTTCTTAAACTTAGCATTTTGAAGTGATATTTGAAATCCGCTTAATCATCTATTTTATATACAAATTCTGCATTGCTCATATGTTTGTTCTGTATATACTCTTGCATGCTTTGTCTATGGTAGCATACGTGTTTGTAGATTTTTATTTCTTTTTCTTATTCCAAGCTTAAATATACTGTAGCCCTATGGGGCCAAAGTACTCTTTTGAGAGAAGTTATAGGTTCTATACTGAATGCTACCATTAACTTGACAGGTAAATAATTTTTCTTTCTATCTTTGTTCTGTTCCATTACCACATTTGGTGTCTTCAGGCTGTACTCTAAACATTTGTCTAGCGCTGCTCTGTTAGGTCTGCCAGACATTATTATAATAAATAAAATTTTAAAATAATTGTAACTGAAAATCTTACTTCACTTTAGCATTCTGAGATGTTTACTTGACCGTTCAGTTCTTCAGCCACAAGCTATATGAAACTTTACTCTTTTTAAATGTTTAAAGGAGTGGTTAAGTATGTTGATCACAGCAGATGAATTTACAGATCTAAAGAATTTTCTAATTTTCTCTTTTGATCAAACAGCTAGCCAGAATTCAACATTGTATAGAGTATTTCAGTGAGAAACAACATTATTGATGGCATCCAGTACCTTTGAGAACACTTGGAACAAGAATATAAACAATCCCATTTTCCGAATCAATTGGAAGTGATCTATTTCCTTGGAACTCTAAAGCTCTTTTACCAAGCATACCTACATAATAGCCTCTCAGAGCAGCGTAGTGGACTGAGATTGTGCATTTCACCTCACCTGTTTCACTTGTGCCTGTTTCTTGCCCATCCTTTCTGTAGAACTTGTGGTTGAAGCTCCTGGCCTTAGAACATGAACTTCTGAGACCTGGCAGTTGTCTCTTATAGTTACCTTAAATAAAAAATAAGTTAAACTTATTTTTCCCAGCCAGGTTTAACTCAGCCTAAAATATCCTTCTTTAAAGTATTTTTGCACTTGTAAGCTAAAGAAAGTTATATCTCTCTGGTTTTTATTCCTAGTGTTTTTTTGTGTAGTGTTACGTCTTTCTCACCTGCTTCCTTTTTCTGATTTTTCTAGTATTTAAGTGCTAAAGTCGAGTTAGAAAAAGTATTTAGAAACAATTTGGTAGAAGAGTGCCTGAATTAAAAGTTTAAACCATTTTTGGTGAAAAAGAAAGGAAATATTTCACATAGACCTATTTGGACAATGCAGGCCATATAACCTTCTCTGAACATCATAAGTGGCTTTTATGCTAAATCTTCAGTCTGGGCTTTGCACTCTCTTAGTTCAGAATTCTAGATACTATTAGTTCCTTTTTATGCCATTTTTCCCTTTAAGTGAATTATCATTCAGTGAGCAATAAATTATTTTAAATCTTGTAGAAGATACAATACTGTAATTAATAAAAAATGTTCAATTTTTGTTCATGCATATTTTATGTAGCATGTCTTTGAAGATCCTGAAGGAAAAATAAAATTGCCAGCATCCTTAAAAGTGCATTCATGGAAACGTCCAAACGAGTTTTTAACAAATCAGGTAAGAAATAAGTAAGGCTATAATGAAAAAATGCTCCTTGCCTAGCTATGTCACAAGTAGAGGAAAATTAGTAGCGGAAATTAATTCAGCAGATAAAACCCACTTGACTGTGCGCAGTTATCCTGTCTGGGAGACTGTTGTACACCGAGGAGTCAGTGATGCATACAACAGCTAACCCGTGCTGCACACACAGATTGTCCTTCGGGCCTGTGTGGTGCGGGGCTTGATGCCTGGCCCCAGGATAAACTCGGACAGCGCATCATAATGGAGAACCCTAGAGGCAGCTCCCACTTGTAACCAGCAGTTACACCACCTGCATCTCCTTGCCTTTACCCAAGTGCAGCAGGAAGTTCTTATGTGAACATCCTTTCTGTTTTACAGTAGAAATTATGAAGAGAGTTGTTTTCTTGTAAGAAAATCCTGTAATAGCACAAATCCTATCATAGCTCAATAAATAGCAGAATGGGGTAACCCTTTCTACGGATGAGGTCTGTACAGAATGCTGTGCATGGATCAGGAGCCTGTTTGATGCTGCACAACTTGGGGTTCCCAGTGTCTAAAAGGACATAAGGTTATCTATACTAATCCCTTTCTTTACAGTTACCTCTAATAATACCATTTTTAATGATACTCTGTGGAGGCTGAGTGCCTTTCTTACTGAGATCACAATAGACCAACAACTCCTGGTGCAAAACATCATGGTAGTGTCTTCTTTTGAAGACACTAAAAAGCTCTGCTTTTTGACTCCATGTTCAATTAGAAGACAACTGGACAGAGAGACACCTTCCTGTTTTTCTTTGTGTTCTTGTTTTCTCACTTAAAAATTGGTGTCATGGCAGACCAAGTTCTGTTGTTCCAACTAAGGCTTCCCTTGAGCAGGTATCTGAAGTCAATATCTATCCTGAAACCATAAATTAGGTTTACTGGAAAGATAGTACTTTTTCTCACTTCAACTAGTCATAGAATCATAGAATCATGTATTGGGTTAGAAGGGACCTTCAAAGGTTATCTAGTCCACCCCCCCTGCAGTAAGCAGGGTCATTTTTACTAAACCAGGTTGCTCAGAGCCATATCAAGCCTGACCTTGAATATCTCCAGGGATGGGGCCTCCACTATGTCTCTGGGTAACCTGTTCCAATGATCCACCACCCTCATACTGAAGAACATTTTCTTAATATCCAACCTAAATCTACCCTTTTCTAGTTTAAAACCATTACCCTTCATCCTATTGCTTCATGCCCTTATGAACAGTTCTTTCCCAGCTTTCCTATAGGCACCTTTCAGGTAC
>NW_010331237.1:0-31449 GCF_000700745.2 Antrostomus carolinensis | reverse complement strand
CGGCGCGGGACGGGGGGGCGACGCTGCATCGGTTCCGTTTCCTGTGCTGGGGCAAAACTCTCGGCGTTTCATGGTGCTCCTTGGGTGCTCGAAGAGCGGCGTGCAAGAAGGTTTGCCAAGCTAGAATGATGCTCGTGAAATGAGGGAAAAAAGCAAACACAGAGGAAAAACAGGTAGGAAGTACGGAAAAAAAAGAGTCTTGCATGTTGCTTCTTTGCACTATAGGACCTGGGGGTGTGACTGCATCTCCAAACCACCTACACTCCCGGGCTGCCACCCAATCGCCGCCTGGATGCTTTGCAGGGCTCCGCCCCTCTCCTTTTGGCTGAGCAGAGCCCTTCAGGGCAGCTGCCTGTTCTGGATCACACAGACTGTAACATATAAAAGCTGTTAGCAGCTCCTGTGGTCAGAAGCTTCAAAACTAGCAGAGTCTTGTGCTTTGGGGGTTTGTAATAAGAGACACTCCTTCACAAAGGTTCATATCATCATATAGGAGAGTGCTATATATACTGGGAGGACAATAGACTGTTTTGTTATTTTTTTTTCTTGGTATTATCCAGAGGTAAGCCATTCAGCTCAGTAAGTTTGCTTTGCATGCAGTTTTATCAATGCTCATCACATTTTGCTGAAGTTAAGATTTGAATGCTATTTCTAAGATGTCCTGCTTTCATGCTTTCTGTGTTGTCTTTTGCCTCCTAGTTTGTCTGTGGCACATTGTGTCCAAACAATCCATGCATAGGGGACAGGCATAGCCTAGGATGTATTTTTCATCTTCAGTGGAAAACATCTTGTCAGGTTTCTTGCAGTCTCCCCATTTAAGATTTGTAGTGTGGTTTATGGGCTGATCTGGTGTCATAGCACTGTAATCAATTCAGGAATATTACTAGTTCTGATCATGTAACTTACAGTATAATGATACTTCATTTGATGTGTTTGTAGTAAGAACATATTCTCACTTAATATGGTTATTGAAAATTGCTCAGTAACACATGTTCTGATTGGATTGGTTTTATGATGGAGCTGACAGACAGAATCATTTTTCTGATCACAGCCTGACAATTCACTTTGTCTTGCTACCCAGATGTACAGAATCACATCTTTGACATCTTCTCTTCTACAGATCTGTTTTCTGCTGCCCAGACTTAAAGCAGAGTACCTCTGTGGCCTATCTTTCTCCTTTGGCCCCAAAATGACAGCAATCACTGCAATCAGTTGCGCTTTCTTATTTTCCATTCTCTGTGAAACAAGTGCATTAGTGTTACCCAACTCCACTGACCTACTCCTGTCAGACAATAATTTCACTGACATTGAGACAGCTTTGGCAGCTCATCTGGACTCTGCAAAAATTCCCAAAGCCAGGCGGAAGCGCTACATTTCACAGAATGACATGATTGCCATTCTTGATTATCATAATCAAGTCAGAGGCAAAGTCTTCCCACCTGCTTCTAACATGGAATATATGGTAAGTGAACTTAGTTTATTTCATAGTAAAACAAACTGTAAGTCAGTGATTTCGTTTTCTTAAACAAATTGTGAGGGTTTAATTAAGTAGACAAATTATTTTTAACTACTGTTGCTTACTAAAGTGTTCTTTCCTTACCTTTTTAAAGTTGCATTAACTTAAGCAAGCAAAAGCTAAATACTGAACTCTGAACCTCTTCCTTGCCCTGTTGAATTTTCATTTCCATGAGTAGTCACAATTGAAGCTTCTGGGACCACGTAAATTAAGTTGTGAGTTAACTGCTTGTTGGCCTGAAAAATAGTATGTGATCACAGCATGTGACTGCATGTGTTTGAAGTACTAATCTTTAGTAGTATATTGTCATTATTAGCTTTTGTGGCGTACACTCAAAGTCATTGCCCTGATATATGCAAAAAGGTAGCCAATTACTGTTTCTAATTTCTTTCACACATAGTACTTTCAGATACAATATGGTAAAACTGTGTTTGCAAAGTATTTCATCTGATGCACTGTTTGTCTCATGCTCATGTGTTTTACTGCATGGTTTTTGTGTGCAGCTAATACTTCTATTTTTCCATCAAATGCTGCTTTTAAATGTTTCTCTAGTATGTAGAATTCAAATTTGCTCAAAATGTTATGTTTGTGGCAGGCACCTTTTCCCCTTATTGGCAAATACTCATTATGTGAATTATCTATCCCTGCAGGTATGATAGAAGTTATTCATTCACTGTGATTTCATACTTGGCACTACTAGCTAAAGCAGCATGTTTGCTATTTTGTGTTCCAACTTTGAATGCATGCATACTGTGGACCTCTAATTTAAACATATGTTGGCGAAGCAAAATTTTTTTTTTTACCTTCTAAGTAAGGCATTCACACTGTTTTGAAAGCAGACAAGTTATGTCAGGACCATAATATCTGCTTAATGTCACAGAGTCTCTCATATGACAACAGACGGTTAACAGGTCTAAGAAACAGAACACCATCAGCTTGACATAGAAAGGGGATAATAGTAATAACAACTCATTTTTAGCAGCTCATGACTAACAATTTGGACATCTTTCTATCACAGATGTTACCTAAATCTGGATTTGATCATATAATCTGTTTAGCACATCCCAGCAGCACCTCAAAATGCTTAGTGCACTCAAAATGTTGCAGGATGAAGGCCTGTTGCCATACCATAGGCTGAGTTTGAAGTTTGGTTAAGTGGAAAGGTCAGAGACAGATAAAACAGAGAGGTCAGAAGTCAAGCTCAGTCATCGTTTTCTTTTCTGTACTCTCCACTGACATTTCCTTTGATTCTGCATAAATAAACTTTGTTGTAATGTCTGAGGGAATGGCAGCCTACCATGGCCTTCCTTGGCTTGAGTGTTTTAGAAATGTGTTCCTGCAGTTTGCTTAAGTGAAGCCAGCACCCTGTCATATTCCCAGGAGTTTTGTAAGTGCAGTGTCCTTAGCCTGTACAGTAAAAACAAAACAAAACCTTCAAAACAGAAAGCAATCTTCCTTGATTAAATCAATTTTGATGCACTCATATTCATAAACTGCCAAGAAATTACCTATCTTGGTTGAGTATTCTGCAGCAGCTTTGCTCTGCAGTGGTACTGGGCAAGGTTTGATACAAAATCAAGACTGAAACCATGCTCTTTACAGCTCACATGCTATTCTTTTCCTTGCCCTTCTTACCATTGCTTTTACTGGTACCAACCAACCAGAGGATGTACCTTGTTCCTGTCAGCATTGGCCCCATCAGTAGACTCAAGGGCGAGGTCTAAGGCTTTCTTTTATGTTTGGTTTCACAGTCTAAAAGTACATTGTGACTTCACGCTCCAGAATTCAGAGCAGCACCTCAAGCTATGTAGGTAATGATCCAGAGTGCAACTTGAACTTGGATCCCCAGGTGGCAGCCAACCCCTTTGCCACCAATTTTCTTTCAGAATTTAGTCAGCCTGTGTGTATCCCCAGAGCAAAAAAAGGCCAGTGGGCAACACCACACAAAACTTACTCTGCCATCTGCTTTTTAGCCATGGCAGCATCTATTTAACTTTTTTACCTCTGTGGCTACAAGAAGATTTTGATAGGAAGGTCTTGAAGATGACATAGTGCTGTAAGCCATACCAAAATTGGGGACCTCTGTATCAGTAACACCCATTTGAATTTGCTTAGTCTGTTCTTTGGTCTCTGTATAGTTTCAGTGTATGGCACAGCATATGTTGTGTCTTATGGGGATGTAAGGTTACTGCTGTTATATAAAAAAGATTTTGTGTCTCTCAGTACTCATTTTCATGAATAAGACAACACGCTGTCATTACCAGCAGACAGTGTGCACTGTGCTTGAAAGAACTTTACAGAGTGTGTTCCTGTCTTGAATACCATGGAAAAGTGCAGTGGTACTGATGAAAGTGGCCTTTCACATTTACCCTAACAATGACTGAAAAGGATGTCACATGTTAAAGAGCTGGAATTGCTTACAGATGCAGTAGATTGTGGAAATCCCTTGTAAGTGTGTTGAAGTAGAGAAGGACTAAGCAGTTTGGAAGCACAAGAAAAAGATGTTTTCTCATCATTTCTCTGTCTACAGCCCTATTAAATTTTGCTTTGGTGTTTTTTTGTTTGTTTGTTTTTTTTCCTAATTCTGTTAGGAACTCTGTTCTCATGAATTGGTGTATCACATTCTCATGTATACAGTTCCATTTGCTTTTTTTCCTTCACTGGTAAGAACTCAGAGTTTAGCTGTACAGGTTGTTTCTTGTGATTACAGTTCTCCACATTCAACCTTTTTTTTAGTCTTTTGTCCTTGACTTATTATGTTCCTTCCCCTGATGCAATCTGCTTCTCACACATTCAGTGCATTTGTATCTACTTTGAACTCCTTGGGCATTATTCTGTCCGCCCCTACTGTCTCAAAAGTTTGTGTGCTTTGTGGACTTTGGATGAGAGGTCTGGAGGAATGGCTTTGAATGCACAAGGGGAAGACAAGGGACATTCGGATGAATACTGCAGTAACAGAGCTGGAGGAGTTTTAATTCTCTTTGGGAGAGGTGGGTCTGAGTGCTTATCCAGCCTGTTGTATGCAGTCCCCAATGAAAATGGACAGCTGTGGAGTCAAAGCAGTGATAGGAGGCATTGTTCTGTTAACAGTCCCTAGTGAAAGCGACTGGTGTGTCTTTATGCCAGTTGTACTTTTAGGAAATCTTTCCCTTGGAACATTAGCACCCTATGCATCAGACTTTAAAGTAGTCCTCCTTTTGGTTCTAGTTCTGATATTGCTGAAGGCTTCAATTGGAAGTTTTTCTGCAAATACAAGTCTAGAGTCAGTGCATATGGGAAGGAAAGTGAAAGAGAAAGGAAACAAGATCTTTCAGGCCTATAATTTAGAAGTAATGATGTCTTATTTTAATTTGAGTCTCCTTAATTCTTCATCCTAAGACTGTCATTCTCCAGTCTTTTCTTGTGCTCTAAAAGCTGATGCCATACCTACAGAAAGAAAGATGTCACCATCATTTTGATCTGGCAAAGGGCAAAAATCTTCTACTTGGCTTTGCATCCTTTTTTTGGAGAAAGCAGAAAGATTCCATAAAACTTATGATTCAGAAGAAGTGAGGTGTAGAATTGCCTGCAACTCTCTAATGTGAAAGGTATGTAAATCTGCAAATACAGGGGAAGTCCGTGAAGCAGCAAATCCCTTTTTCTGAATACTAATTCTGTACTACAGCAGCCTGTGTTGCCTTTCTGGAACATCTCAGCTACTTGGTAGGCCCATAAAAATTTGCAATATGTTGCCAGCTGCAATTTGAGTCTCATAAAACATGTAATTTAGTATGCATTGGTAGTGTCTTTAGGCTCCCAAAACATTCATTAACAAAATATCTGTTCCTATGAGAAGCAAACATTATTTATACCTTCTCTACAATCATCCCCACTTAAGGGCAGACTTTTCAAAGTTCATATGGTCTTTGTTGTAACCCCCGTCACTGTGTGCATGTAAAACCTGATTGAGGAGGTGCTTATGTATAGGCATGCTCTTTACAGTTTCACATGCATCGAGCAGAAGCAGTTAACTGATATAGCTGGGCCTTAATGGGCATTGAACTCTGTCCTCCATGGCATTCCCACGGGCAAAGTGGGAAAAAAATCTCATCTGGTTAAGAGTACTCGAAGGTGAGCTGAATAACTTCTTAAAGCTCCATACTGAAAAACCAGCTGTGAGAGTAGTTCACTGCTGGCTTGCAGAGTGAGGTTCTGCAAGGGTGAGCCTGAGCCCAGTACTGATCAACCTAGTCATTGGCAGACTGGCAGTAGAGTGTATGAAGTGTAATAGATGGAGCAGGATTGCACACTTAAAAACATGAAGCTGAATGTTTGTGAAATACTGACAAGATTTTAAGAACAGAAAAATGCTCTAGATAAACTTGAGCCTGCTTACATATAGATATTGTGATACAGTTTCAATTCCTTTTTGTTCAGTGATTGCATAAATGCACTTTTATATTTGGGAAAGGCTGCCCCTCGTTGACCATATCACTTTGTAGGACAGTAAAAGATTCACAGACTAGCCTGAAATGAGTTAGTCTGGATACCCAGGAGTTATTTCATGGCAACATAAGGATAGTTTCTTATGAGCTGGTGACAGAGGAGCTGGGAGGGAATGGAGAATCTGAGCCTCTTCATTTCTAGTAAATCCACATGAAAGACTGTGATAAAATGGACAAAGGAAATGAACTGTTGTTCTAAAATAAAAGTAATTGTGTTCCAAAAGAAGCTCCTGTAGTCCTGTGAGGGAGTCTGTGAGTCATGGGGGAAATCTGTGCCCTCTTTATGGCTCAGGAGTGACCCTCTTTGCTGAGGTGATGAATTTGGAGACTTTGATTCCTGTGCATGAAGATCTGCAGGCAACTTACAAAGTCAGGTCAGAGAAGCAAGAAAATAGCCCATTTCGTTGTCACAAATGTAAATAATTGCATTATTATTTCACTCCTAAATTTAAAAGTCTTGATAATTTCTTGCTGTCAAGGTGATCTTAAAAACGATTTGTGAATATGCAATAGGTGATGGGTAAAACAAAATGAAAAAACAAACTACTTGTTAATACCTAAAGCCTTTTATATGGAGATGCAAAAAGTTAGTTAATTTGTTTATTTCTCTATTTCAAAAGCATTTCTGATAAATAAGCTTCTCACTTGTTTACCTTTTTTTTTTTTTTTGCTGTTGTCAATGTGGTTTCTTACAGATCATTCTAAATCTTAGAGGACGTTTTGTTCTTGAGTTGTTTGCCCTGGCTCATCTACATGGTCCCACTGAAATAATCCATGTCTGTGAGTAAGGATTGCAGGACTAGTTCCTTCAAGATTTATGTCTAATGAGTTGGATAGGATCTCTTAATTCATATAGTTTGTCCTTGCCCTGTTGCAGGACTTCCTTCTGCATTAAATACATATGGTTTTCATCTTGTCTACTCCTGAACACGTATAGTGATGCTGTTTCAGTCACATCTCTTGGCAAATATTTTACCCTAGGAATAGAAATGATTTCCAAATGTCTAACCTAAATATTTCACTCTAAAACTCAGATAATTAATCTTTATATGCACTTTTTAACTGCCCAATAGAATTTCTCTCCTTTTTTAATTTCAGACATTGCCCTTTACATATTTACTGACAGTTCTCTTGGCATTAATTAAGATGCATGCATGCATATGATGTTTCCTTAATTTTCATGTGCATGTCTTACAATACTTCTGTGTATTGGAGCAAATTACAGTTGCACTCCATTTACAGATGTTTTGTTAAATCAGTGAACAGCACCCTTAAATGCCAAACCAGATTAGGCTCGTCGTTTTAACTATCCATTTTCCATTTTTAAAAATACAAGTGCCATAATGCAATGGAGAATTTACTCTAGAAGTTACTGGCAGCCTACTTTTTCCATTGAATAGCCCTGTTCCCTGAAATCCTATATACATGATGAAGGTTGAAATAAAGTAATGAGATGATGAGTCAGGGTACAAAGATCCTAATCTGCTTTTCATCATGCCAGAGCACAAAGTAAATCTAAGTGTAGTCCACCCCAGTCTTCTAGGAAGAGAGATATCAAGGAACTCAGAGCTTCCCAAGTGTAGTCCACCTATTCCAGTTTGCCATGGCTTTTTAGCTTGCTCTATGCTGGGAATTCACAAGTGATGTGAGAACAAGTGAGAAGGAGTGTAATGGTGAAATGTGTTCACTGATTCCAGTTCCTTCCTCCTACCACTTGTGTTTCTGTTTAGCCAACTGAGTATGTCCCTTCTGCCTAGTGCCATAACCCAGCACCAGGAGTGTCTGAAGATCATGGGCTAATGAATTCTGGAATATCAGTCCTCTCAGAAAATTAGAAGAAAACAGAAAGAACTGATGTGATTTACATGGTTACAGTTAGGGGTCTCTGACTGCAGGACAGCTTTGAAAGGAAGGAGTCATTTTACAACATACTCCGCCTTTTCCTGCAGTGGAAGCAAAACGTGGCAACTGACAGTAAGCTGAAAGAAAGCAAGAGTAGATGGAGCTTGCTTTCTGCTAATTTTGGGACAACAGAGTTACCTAGCTCTCTTTTGCCCCACAGGAGAGTTTATTCACTTATCCGTTTCCTACTGCATCACTGTCCTACTTGTTGGCTATTAGTGAGATGCAGGATGCTGCTCATTTTTCTAGCAGAATTTAATCTACAAAAGGCTAGGAACCCCCATTCAGTCTCAGTAACTGAAGTGGTGTTCATCTAGGGTCAAATCCAAGTGGATGCTAGCTATATGAAATACAAAAGCCATCAGTTATATTTGGAGTAAATGACAGAAGACCTGTAAAAGAGTTGAACAGAAAGGACCTTTCCTGGAAAGCGCTTCTTGAAAAATCTGAAGAACTTCCTGAAAAATGCTATTGTTGATAAATATTGTGATAAAGGGTGACTGTTAAATTTGCTTTGGTATTAAAGCTCCTTTCCAATGTTTTATGCATCAGAATTTTAAAACATCCATCTTGCTGGTGTTTTAGGAGAGAATATTTACATTATTTAAATTTAGTATTAGCAGAAAGCCTTCTAGGAGTTTAAACAAACAAAAAACAACCTAGTAAAGTCTCAGATAGAAAAGCAGCCTGCCCAGAGCCCTCAGAATTAGACATTCCTTTATTATTAAATGTAGCACCTCTTGAACTTCTTGGCTAAAAACAGAGACAGGGCATTTTTCACAAGAATCTTGATCCAAAGTACACAGTACTTTGTTTTATACATGAATGGAGATGATAGTAACCTTAAACCTCTCAACATTTTTATCCTCTTTCTGTACCTGAAACAAAGAACAGTCTATCCAAGTCTGTGGAAAAGTGTATCCTAAAGGCAGCAAAAGATGGAAACCCCAGGTTAACCACTTGTTTGCTTTTTTTACACAGCATACTGTCTTCAGTACAGCCACCTCCATGTATGAATGCATCTGTGAGTGCCCTGGGATTGGGTTTAAAGTCTATTTTAACTCAACAGAGAATGACCTGGTTTTGCATCTCTATCTGTTACAGTGATAGCTGTTAATCTGTATCAAGAGAAAAAAAAAACAAACCAAACTTAAATTGAGCTTTCGTCTTCTGAGAATAAAGAACTATTGTTCTTATTCCTTAGCCTTTGGAAGGAAGAAGCTGCTATGTGTTTTCTTTTGTGTCATGCTGCCGTATCTTTCAGTTACAGCTACTTAGAAAATAATAAGTATTTTCTCTGAAAACTTTTAAAGAAATTAAGAACATTTTTGTTTTAATGAAAGATTTAAGTGTTAGTAGCAAAAAAGTAAAACATTTGGATTCTTTCTCATATAGAAGAGAAACAAAACACTACAAAAGAAATACATTTTTCATTTAGTGTTTTTGAGAAAAGGCAATTTGCTCTGATCATATTTAAATTTGTAGAGGTCAGACACCTTCCTCTTCAGACTTATGACCAATTGTCAGGGTGACATGGAGCTAGACAAAGTTTGGTCCTTTTTGTTACCACTTCTGAGATAAGCTCTTGCCAACTCAAATATGCCTTGCAGTAGGTTAGGAAAGCACTGAATATTTTAAGATATGTAGCTCTGATATTTAGCTTTTCCAAAAGCTAAACAAATAATAGCATATCAGGGAAGCTTATTGTTATTAAATCCAACAGCCTACCAATTTTCTTTGTTTCTTATTGTTTAAAAGCCTGGTGCCAAACATGAAAAGAAATGCGGACAACATTTAGAAAAAACTATTGACTATTAGAAGTGGTCAAGCTGTAAATGATAGGAGCTTGAATTTGGACCAGATAGACACCCAGGAATATAAACTTGTGCATAAAATATAGACTTGAATTTTTTTAAGAGAAGAGTTTCTGGCAATGAGGTTTCTTGGACATCTGTCTGGTGATACCCTGATTACTAGAAGACGGACCTTCTAATTATGAGCCCTTCAGAAGTGTGAATCAGATATTTGGAGGTTTGATTATATGAGAGGAAATGGACTATAAAACATTACACAATTTTACTTTGAGTTGCAGTGGAGTATTGGACAAGCAGCCTGATGTATTAACCCTCTATTTATTTGCAGAAGAATGAAGTACAGAACTGTGATTCTGATCAAGATTGTTTTCTCTAGAGGGTAGACTTTGGCAATTTGCTGTGTAAACTTTCTAATTAGTACCTAATGCATTTGGGAAAGGACTTGCACATGTGGTAGGCACCAATTACAGTATGCACAGTAAAATTTCTAACAGGTGGGAGTTGAGAGCAAAAAGTATTCATATTCTTAGAGAGAGAGAGTGCCTGGAGTCCAAATGATCTCATAGCCCAAATAAATATATGAAGTTTGCCAAATCTGTCTATAAATTCCAATGAGCTCATATGTTTTCATCACACAGTATGTATTGAAAAAAGTGAAGGCAAAGAGACGAGGCTCTTTCAGCCACTCTGCTGAAAAAGCATGCGGGCAGAAGGGCTGGTGTGTTGTTTTATTAAGCTTTATGCCAGATTTGGGGTAGTGGACGTGATGGGGGCGGGTCCTACAGAAAGTCTCTGAAAATGCTATAGGTTCAATTATATAAAAGAGAAGGGGAGAAGTTGTGCAAGGCACCCCTGTATGCCCTGTACATTGCTGTGGGATTTCTGAGAAATGGCCACCGTGTGTGCAAGCGGTATAGCTGGTGCAAGGCTGCATGGCTGAATGACCCATGAGGACAAGATCTGCGTGTTGGAGGGTAGCAGCCTACATCTGCTAATCCGCTCCGGGACTTGCACTAGCAGCTGTGGAGTGCAGCTGCACAGATGGACTGGAGATGTCAGATTTCATCCCTCAGCTTCCCAACGTTTTTCTCACAGGAGGAAATCACTTGAATTGAGGTTTTCTTTTTTCCCACTTGCTGCCATTCTGGAAGTAAGAGCTTCTGATCTTAGCTGGGCAAACAAGCAGAAAGACAGAGCTAATGGAGAATAAAACCAGAGAAAGAAAAGTTACTTCTTTGACTGATCACTGCTAAAAGAAGGTCCTATTGGCCACCTTTCAGAGGTGTGTAGGAGCTACTGTGGATTTGTTTGTGCCAAATAACAATCGGAAGATGCTAATATGAGCCCACAGTAAACATATATTAGTGACAAATAAGATCCCAGATCTGGCAAACAAATTGTCACTTTATGTTACTGCAAAATATGACAGTGTGGCCATGGTAACTGTATTCAAATTGCATGTCTCAACATTTCATTTGTCATCTTATCATGTAACTGCAGTCATCTAAAGAAGCTGCTGAAGAAGAGAGTGATTAAAACAACATACTTCACCTTTTTGCCCTGGACCTGTACACTCCTGCTGTAGAGTTGGTGGCAGCCAGCTGAGGGGCTGGTCACACTGCAGCTCTCATGGCATTATGGGCAGCAGCCCTTGCCTGAGGGACACAGGGAATTTGTAGGGAGGGTAGTGAGTTATATGAATGTGTATGTTTTGCTTAAAGTACTTGCTTTGCCACTGAGAAATATGCAGAATATTGCCCTAGCTGATGTGTAATATTAAAGAAAAACCCCCAAACCAAACAGTAAAGTACTGAGTGCTGCTGCTGGTATTTAATATTCATAGCAGTGCTCTGCTGAGATACTCTTGTGCAAGTGAGGGGGAGCTTCCTTGCTACTGGGTATAAAACTGAGCCAGGAAAGATTAAGCATTATGATGGCAAAAGAAGAATGGAACAATGGTTTTGTATTGCTTGAGTGCTTTAGAATGATCAGTAGCAGACCCCGTAGGCTCCTAGGTTAAAAACTTATCTGTATGGATTCCCCAGTTAGCCCATCTCTCCTAGCTACACAGTCTGTTGACTGGCAATCTCAGGGAAGGAGTGCTCCTACTTCTCCCTTTTTTTATTTTTTTCATGTTTTCTTTGTGACAATGAGGACTGTAAAATTAAATGCTTCTAAAAACATACATTTTACACAGATATCCACATAGAATGAGAAATGCATTATTACAGTGTATCACTGTGTATTCTGCTCATTTTTGTATTTAGATCACAAATTATTGCTACCTGTTACCGTTAATAACCATTTCAGAGTACTTGCAGAGAAGAGGAGAGTTCATTGCTATTTTCTTTGTGTATCTTGTGTATCTCTCACACAGCAAGGCATAACGATACTAAGTCAGATATTTTCTTTTGTCACTGGAAAGCATCTTTATTTTTTCCTTTGGCAGTGTGTTGAAAAGATGTAATAGAAATGGATGCCCTTTTAGATATTTATAGAGCAGCCAGACTTTTTTCCATTTTAAAATTATGATATGTTGAAATTCTGCTTATTTTTCAAATAGTTAGGAGATATCCCCTAGCAGACATGGGAAATAAGTAATTAAAATTTTCTGGTATACATAAAAGCAATTTAGGAATGTAACGCTTTTACACTTGCAGGGGTAGGGATCATCTGTTTTCAAGAAAAGCATCCATCAAGGGTCTATGTGAAATTACAAGACATTTGTCCTTTCCTTTCTTGACTTAACTAGTGATACTTTGAATTATCTCATTTGCATTACAAAAAATATGAGAGAAAACCTTGACAGAGTAAAGGAAACCTTCTCTCTCTTCTTTATGTACAAGATGTTTACAAACTTCTTTATAAAGCAATGGGAAACCTTGAGGCATGTGATCAAGAAACTGAAATGCTAGTCATACATGGCCACGTTTATACAATCATAGAATGGCTTGGGTTGGAAAGGACCTTAGAGATCATCTAGTTCCAACCCTCCTGCTGTGGACAAGCTTGCCAACCACTAGAACAGGCTGCCTAGGGCCCCATCCAATGCCTCCAGGGATGGGGCATCCTGGGCAACCTGTTCCAGTGCCTTACCACCCTCTGGGTGAAAAATTTTCTCCTAGTATCTAACCTAAATCTCCCCTCTCTTAGTTTAAAACCATTCCCTCTTGTCCTATCACTATCTGCCAATGTAAAAAGTCGCTCTCCCTCCTGTTGATAAGCTCCCTTCAAGCACTGGAAGGCCACAGTGAGGTCTCCCCAGACCCTTCTCTTCTGTAAGCTAAACAAGCCCAGCTCCCTCAACCTTTCCTCATAAGAGAGGTGTCTCCAGCCCTCTGATCATCTTCGTGGCTCTCCTCTGGACCCGCTCCAACAGCTCTACTTCTTTCTTGTGTTGGGGGCTCCAGGCCTGGTCGCAACACTCCAGATGGGGCCTCACAAGGGCAGAATAGAGGGGGGCATTCACCTCCCTTGCCCTGCTGCCCACCCCTCTTTTGATGCAGCCCAGGATACAGTTGGCCTTCTGGGCTGTGATCGAACACTGCTGGTTCATGTCAAGCTTCTCATCCACCAGGACACCATAGTCCTTCTTAGCAGGGCTGCTCTCCATGAGTTCTTCTCCCAGTCTGGACACGTACCTGAGATTGCCCCAATCCAAGTGCACAGCCTTGCACTTGGCCTTGTTGAACCTCATTAGGTTCCCATGGGCCCACTTCTCTTCTGCCTGGCCAGGTCCCTCTGGAGGGCATTCCTTCCATCTATTGTATTAACAAATTTTTAAATAACAATATTTATGATTGAGCTTTTCCTCCTATTTCATCAAATTATGAAATTAACTTTCATTAAATGCTCCTATGTTATGTATTCTTTCTAGATCTTCCAGATATGGAAAAATCTCTCAAAAAATAACCTGACATAGCCTTTTCTCCACGTGTCAGCATCCTTTGGATGGCCAGGTTGAGCTCTAAGAGAGGCAGGCTGCTTCCTACAGCCCTGCGGACTACAAACTGACATTTCACAAAGTCAGCTTGGAACCCAGTGTTTTAGTATTGGTTCTATGCAGAAATGTTGTGATGCCTGTGTTTGGACCATCTTACAGAGACAGGTTAATTTAAGGAAAAAACACAGTCATGTCAAGAGCATTAATGATATCCAGAGGTCCTGAATCAGAGCTTACACAAGAAAAAGATATAGTTTCCTAACCTTTATGTAATTACAGAGTACAGATTTTATGAAGCCAGACTAGAAGGACTCCAGCCTGTTGTGCAGCAAAACAGAGAGGTGCTCCCTGAAAACAGAAGGTCCTTAAGGAGAGCCTGACATTAACTATTTCACCTAGTCATATTGAAGGCCTATAGTGAATATATGCCCCCTGCTTTAATAAAGGTACAGATCCTGAATGACAAAGTACCTTGATACCATCAAAATCCCAAGGCTTGATGTTTCATTAGCACCAACGGTAGGCTCCAGACCCTGAAAACACTGTTTTGAATCCCTTCTCTGTTTGTGACTACAGTAATTTAACCATGACTTCATATATCCATCATTCACAGATGTTCTCAGCAAAGTTTGCATGTTCAGGCTGTGCTAATAGATGTTGCAGTTACGCATTTAAAACTAGGAATACAAAACTTTTTACTTTTCGAGTAAAATTATCACAAGGTAAATGGATCCAGAGTAGCGCTATGTTTGCAGTAATACCGCAGTCCTTTAGGAAGTCTGCAATAAGAGCATGTGATTCAGATTAAGACAGCTCCATTTAATTTGTTTTGCATCCACTTGTTCAATGTTTTATACTTATAGATAAAATAATGAGGTTGTTGTCTGAAGTACCTTGTTGCTTTCAGCTTTACCTCCTTTTCTGCAACGGGAGAAAGAACACATGTATTTCCCTAGCAGGGTACCAAGAGAAAGCTACTCCATTTAAATTATTACTATTAGAAGTACAATTCTGACTGCAATGAGAATGAGCAGAACAACTTTGTTTCTAAGTTCAAATTATAGTTAAAAATGGTTACGTACACCATTCCTCAAATTAAAGCGTAGCTATCAATGTAGGAAGGGAACAGACAATTATTGTTCAACAAATGTTGCGGACAGGTCTTTGTAATATTGTAGTTGCTTCTCTTCTTTTTCTTCATCATAATGTTTATTCAGCTTCACTATCATTTTAATACCTAAGAGGATAATTGTGACCAGGATCTCCTGTTCCACCAAAGAACAGAAGGTCAACTCCATCCCTTCTACATATAAATTATCTAAGAACAACTGAGAGACAGCTATAGAAAGAGCTGTAGAAAGGGAGGATATGAGGGAATTGTGATCCACAACATTAAAAAGCTTCTACTGGGGAAGGAAGCTCACTTTTTGGGCTTCAATAAATTTAATTCAACATTAAAAAGATTTCTTTTTACACTACATTGCTTATTATACACTATGGGAATAACAGAATTTATTTTACTATTTGTTTGCAGAGTGAAACAAAAAAAAGCCAAAAACCAAAACAAACCCAAACCCAACCATCTTGGGTGAAATTCTGACCTCACTGGCAAAATTCCCACTGACTTTATTAATGCTTAGATTTTATTCCTGACTCTCAACCAGCATGTGCTGTGTGAGTGCAGAGAACACCTCAGAGCTGCCTCATAAGGTGGTCTCTGGTATTGAATCTCCCCATGTAGAAGCACTGGCTTGTTCCTTGTGTTCAGTATGCTTTACAATTTTCAAGTGAAGTCCAGTCGTGTAGTGTTGTTTTGCAGGGAGCAGTGCAGAGGGCACAGACGGACAACTTTCTAGGAAAATAATCTTTGGCTGAGGAAAGAAAAATAAATTGGCCAAAGGATGTTCACTTGAAGTTGCCAGTGGAAGTGTGGTGAGATGCTTTAACTGTATCACAGCTCAGTTCGACCCAATTGAGGGGTGGGAGATGTTTCCATGCTGGACCAAGTCAGTGATCTGGAGAGTTTGGGGGTGGATCTTTATACTGGGTTGAAGGAAGGTGACTGCTTCCTCAACTGCTAACGACCTAACAAATGAAGATTTGCTGTCCCCAGGGGGAGAATGAGCATAGTTTGGCACTGGGAGTTTGCATGATTAACATTTGAGAATGAGTCACCTCCTCAGATCTTGAACCACTGTGTATGTAAATCTTTCTCCTTTTTTTCTTTTGCAATTTTGTCTTCATGTCAGTCAGCGTTCTCTAACATATTTAATAGAAACATTTAATTGGCCATCATTTCAGAGACTATAATTTTGTTTATCACACTGTTTTTTTTAAACTCTTTGCTAATTGCCTTGAGCTTTTAAATTTTTCCTCATATAGAAACTGCCCCCCTCTGGCTTTCGAGTTACTTTGGTTTCTCTTTTTAGGCTATTTTTCTATTTCTTTATATGCTATTTATCTATGTACAACAATAAAGCCTCATGGCTTCAGAAATGTGAATGTCTTTGCCCTGAGTTCTTACATACCCAACACAGGGGACTAAACTGAGATACAAATTAACACAAGTGTGGACTTGGGATCAGACTTCTTGTGGAAGGGGTGAACTAACAGTACAGTCTCTAACACTTTAGAAGTTTTTAAGTCATTGTAAGATAATAACTTTTCTGCTTCAGGCTATATTAATTATTTTCCTTTTCTTGTGGAGATGATCTACAGCTGGTTGTAGATGGATTGAGACCACCTTTTCTTCTAAGAAAATAAGGTGAAGCACTACATCTTCTCCCATAAAATACAAATAATTTACATAGCAGGAGAGGACTCTGTACAAAGGCTTTTCACCCATCTGCTAATGAAGGAATGGAGGACATTAAAAGACACTGCATATGCTCCCTTCCCCCTTACTTCTTATTCACTGGTTATTTTCTTTCTCTTTCTCTCTCTTTTTCTGTGCTTGCAAAAAATTTCATATGTCCAGAGAGTGGTCAAAAGTGAATAGGTAATGGAAAGCAGAGTCCACTATGTATCTCAGTAATGCTTACCTGCCAAACCCACAACTTTCTAACTCAGTTTGAAATTTTAATAATCTCAAATGCTGCAGATGATTCCTGAGAACCAGAAAATGAAGCTGAGGAGAAATGAAAGTGGACTAGCAATGCTCTGACTGTCCAAGTCAGGGGGCCATGCCTGGTTTAGAGAGGGCGTTAATAGTGAAAACCTAATCCAGTCATCACATTTCTTTCAAACACCTAACATGCAATTTAGTAAGTGAAAATATGCTGGGTGGAAATCAGGATCTCGGTGCTATTTGTGCAAATACAGTACACATTTAGATTATTGTGGGACTGCAGCCAGGTCACTTGGGAGCAAGCACGCAAACCTCATGTTCAGCCTCCTGGCAGGGAGCACTCGTGCCAGAATCATGATTAATCCCAGCAAAGGAGGGTGTTTATGGGGTGTCACAGTCCTGGCGGAGCTGCCCCTTATGGATGCACACCAGGCAGCTGTGTTTGGACCCACGCGCTGGATCCATGTGCTTCTCTGTTCCCCTGGGCCTGGGCAGGCTCCAAACACCAGCTGTGGCCCTGGTCTCAGGCACACTTCCCAGGCACACTTTAATGCTTGTACCTACTGTTGCCCCCTCTTTAAGCCCTCTTTTTGGGACCACTGATGTACCACAGAGATTATTAAGGGTTATTTGTACACTGGCCACATGCAGCTAATTGACTTCAAGTCAGAGATGCAAATCAGAACAAATATCTGTACACAGCTTTCTTCTTCTTTGGCCCTGGAGCATTTCCTGGGTTTTGGATGGTGCTGTAGCAGCCCCGGCTCCCCTTTCTTGTACCCTAGTGCTCCAGCTTAGCCTTCTCTTCCAAGTTACAGACTTATCTCTTCACTATCCCAAGAAACTCCCTTCATTTTTCAGAGCTGAAGTCAAAGTATTCCCTGGCTTGAAGACCGCTCCTTCTTAGCATACTTCCTCCTAACACTTCTCTGGTTTGTCCTTTTACTAGAATTTTGCTTTGACTTTGTTCTGGTACCTTTTACAAACAGGTGTAATGTAAATCTGTTCTGCTTTAAGCACCATCCACCTTACTTTCCTTAAGGTGTTTCCACTTGAATAGAAGAAAGTTTGCATTAAGGGTTCATATTGATCTCTGTTGCACTTCTTCAGGAGGTACTTTACCCACTCCGTATTACCAAACACTTGGTTCAATGATATACTAATTTAATAAAATTTACTAAATTTTGTCCTTTTCACTTAGAGAAATTTCACAAACAAACAGAGTCAGGGCATGGATTTATATCCTAGTCCATGATCTGCGGTCAGTCTTTTGACTCTGCTTGTTTGCTAAGTTAAAACTGTGAATTCACTGTTAGTAATCGTTATTACTTAATGGTACAAAAAATTGTGATGTGGGCCACCTTATCCTTTGATAAGTTTATTTCTAACTTTGCCTCTTATTTCATATCTGAGAGCATACTCTTTATTCCATAGCCACTCAAGATTTATGAGTTTGGGTTTGCATTTAAAAAGCTGCAATGGGCTGGGTAGGCAATTTTACCACATTCTGTTCCTGTGTTTTTACCTGCAATTCACTGAAACTGTACTGTGCCAAAACACTCCACTAAGGTATTCAAAATGTACATCTTATTCCAGGATCTACAGTCTACTCGGGTATCACTTGAACACTATACTAGGATTTATGCGTACTTATAACAATGAGATATTCTTTATTTGAAGCTCCAGCGGTGCAGTAGGTTATATTGCTGATATCTGCATTATTGCTGTGGCAAGCCTGTTTGCTGCAGAGTAAACAGCAGTAGCAAATCAAGCATGTAAGTGAGCAGACAAAGCATATAAAGGACACAGTGTTTATGTTCACTTTTTGTGTGCCTATCACTGAAGGAGAATTTAAGAAGTCAATTTGTCTCTTCTTACAGAGTTGTTACCTTTTTATTCCACGCAGGGAGCAATGTCAGCTCCCATGCAGAATAAAGTGGTGAGACTCATACTGCACCTGGAAACCATTGAAATCCATAGTCTTTGCCTTTGTGGAATCCCTTTTCTTGACCTTGTGGCCTCAAATATTAAAAGCTGCCACACACACTCTCTCTGGCCATAGATATTCCTGAGATCCTTTTTCAAATGTGTTGGGTTTTTGTGGGGTATGTAATACCTGTGCTGAATTATTCTTCCCCATGTGCCTCTCCTTCACTTTAACCTTCTATCTGAGTTTCATCCAACATTTCACTCCTCTCCACACATGGATCTCATCAACACAGAAGGGAGAAAGGTAGGAGAATGCCTGTTCAGTGAAAGACTTTTCCAGAAAAAGGAGAGATCTGAATACTTGGCTTCCCCTGATGATGTGGGTGGGAATTCTGTCCAGCAGTAGGGCAAATGCTGCTAGATCCTGTACTATGCTACCCCACAGTGTTCTGAATTTAAGACCTCTCTGCCTAGTTACAGATCTGATGATAGTATATTTGTGACTTAAGATACTGGCCTCTTGTGTTCTTACACTGTGATCACTTTGTTTTTTTCTGTTCTACTGCTAAGGATATTTTATTTTGTCAGGTTTGGGATGAAACCCTTGCCAAGTCTGCAGAGGCTTGGGCTGCTACGTGCATTTGGGACCATGGACCTTCCTACTTACTGAGATTCTTGGGCCAGAACCTGTCTGTACGAACTGGAAGGTAGGCAGATACCCTACAAAGCAGCTATTGTGTCAGCCTTCAAAAAGCCTTTGAGATCCAGATCTTAGGCTGATGCAAGTGTCATCCAGTATTCTAGCAATAATTGATATCCATCTATGTTCATTTGGCTTAAGAGTATTATTGCTTAATATGTGGCTCTAGTGATACTTGGAGAAATGTGTATTTAGGTGACTTGCATTTGAGGGATTAGCAGCAGGAAGTTCCAAAATATCTAAATCTAAAATGACATGTTTTTCATTCTATGTTTTAAACAAACCCAGGTATCGATCTATTCTCCAGCTGGTAAAGCCATGGTATGATGAGGTGAAGGATTATGCTTTCCCTTATCCTCAGGACTGCAACCCCAGGTGCCCCATGCGATGTTATGGACCCATGTGCACCCATTACACACAGGTTATATAAATTACATTCTTCTATTCAAAATCTGCTGTCCAAAGATGGACTTTTCTGTGATGTATTTATAGCTTCTCTCAAATAAATGTATATATATATATATTTCTTTTCAATTTGGACTTCACCAATAATAAATATTTATTCAGATGGTTTGGGCCACTTCCAATCGTATAGGCTGCGCAATCCACACATGCCACAATATGAACGTCTGGGGATCTGTTTGGCGACGAGCTGTTTACTTGGTATGCAACTATGCCCCAAAGTGAGTTGCTTTCTTTTAATATTGTTTATTTTTATATTTCATGCATGTTTTGGTCCTCTCATAGGACTGCTAACTCCTTTTTCTGCAGCTTAACTTCTATTTGTGCTTTTTCTGTGGGCTGTTCCCTCATTCTAACTTTACATCTGAACATACAGAAAATGCATGACTTTGGTGTACAAAGAAGAAAAGGAAATAACTTGATTTGTATGGAACAAAACAAAAAATAGTTTTTTAAAGTTTTTATTGTTACTATTCTTATAATTCTTTTTGTTTTCCTCCTTAGTGCTGAATCCACTTTATTTTCAATTCATAATTTCTTCACTCTGTTACATATACTTATGGTGAGCTAGACTTGCTCAGGGAAGCAATCCCACTGTAGATCAGGCCCTTGATTTACTGTGAGCATATGTTGTTGCCCACAAGATGCCCTTGCTTACAACCGTGCTGCATAAGGGCATCCACAGTTTCAGTTTCCTACAAAGTCCATCCGCCTAAGCTTAGTGCCTACAAATCTCATCTTGCCTTCCATATTAGGGTCCTTCAAAGTATAGGTCATAGACACCCATAGGTGGTCCTATATCAGGTGGCTGTGCAGAGATCTGTGTTAGGTTGAAAGGAAGAAATGCATTCTCTCCCAGCATTTCTTAGACAACATCCCAAGCTTACATCTGGGTGCAGAATGTGTCAATAAAGTATGGCTCTGGGAAAGCTTCGATTTGAGGTCTGGTTTGGACCAGTGCTTCAAAAGCAGCATAGGCAGTGTAAATGGCTGGTCTATCTGACTGAATAATATTAGGCAAACCTATAGTTCTGTATAGGAATCTTAAGTATAATTAGTTGAGCATGTTTTCCATAAACTGTCAGTGGCACAGGTCCATTTGTGGTAAAGAATATGCAAGAATATGTCATTATTCTAGCTGTTACATGAGTAAAAGATTTTTTTTGAGATTTTGCAATTTAAAAAAAAGATAGGATTTAGTAAGAAAACTGACTTGGAAAAAAAAAAGCTTTGGAAAGCAAGAAGATTTCTCAGTCTTTTTGTCTTTAATATCTATTAGAAAAGGGTGGTAAGAAATGAATGAGGAGGCAAAGATCAGACAGCAAAAGCTGTATCTGACTTTTAGCTCCATAACATGGACAAGGTGAAATCAAAGTTTATGAAAGAAACCCATATATCATTTTTTATATATCTGTATTTGAAAAAATAATTTAAAATTACAAACTTCCTAGAATACATCTCTCATGTTTATATATAGGAAAAGAATGGCTTTATACATTAGGCATTGTTGAAAACTAATGCATTGTTTGTGTATCAGCTAACAATGAATTAATGCAATTTTATATTTTCTCAGTCTAAAAATCCCACTATTTCTCAAACAGCAAACCAAAGCCTGGAGTAACAAGCTTCTTCTCCAGATGAGTAGACCTTTTATTCATAGTGGAATAGGAATTTTCACATCTATTACTTATACAGTCACAAAAAGGATATTGGGTGGTCTTGCCTGGTCTAAATTTATATTCTTAAGAATTGATTAAGTTGAGTTAAGGACATTTGGCTTAGAGTACTTGGGAACACATGCAGAAGTCTCTTTGACTGTGTCCTTCTGAGTAATCAGAACATCAGAAACTCCTCTAAAGAAAAGGGGGTGAATATTACTGCCCTGACATTAGTTATTATGATTGGAATTTGGTAAAGATTTAGGATTTAGAACTCCAAGAATTTTCACTGACGCCATGCTGTAATGCTGAAAAATATCTATGCTTCTGAAATTAGGAAAGTTATCTAACAAACTCACACAGATCAGCCATGTCTTGCACAGAAAATGAAGCAGAAATCACCTTTCAGCAAACTCTTTCTGGATTTCCGTATCTGTTATCAAACTAAATATATTTCCTGAACACTCAGTCTGCTGTACCCATTTGGAAGAGAAGTAGGAATGAGCAAATTATTTGAGAGATTCCTATTTTATTCCAGAGCACAACCCAGACCAAAGCTTTTGATCCAGTGTTATTGGCTGGGAGGTGGGGGATGAGAAAATGTTTCATAAATAATTGCATTACTCACTGCTATACCACATCACATGCAAACTAGAGGAAAGTTCTCTGCTCAGTGAGACATAACATTTAAATAAAAATCTAATTTTAACTTTCTTTTAGCCTACATCATGAGTATTACATGAATCTCTAAAAGACTGGGGTTTATATAAGCACCTAAATTCTGGATGTGTTTTTCAGATGTTCCTAGATCTTTCAGAATTACTGCTTTTCACATGATCACTCTCCAGACTTCTACCCCTTTTCCCCTGGGCTCTATTACACAGCTTTGTTCACCAGATGGGAGCCCTCCTCCTCCTCCTCCTCCTCCCATTAAAACCTATGAGACCCTACAAATGCCCAGATACAGTTCTTTTTAATACATTACCGGTACAAAGAGTTTTCATCTTGCCTTTTCTCTAACCACAGATTCAGTCTCAGAGCTTCACAATGTGGACTCAAGGCAGTGCAACCTGAGAATAAGATTTCACTCAGTTTGTTTTTCCACTTTCCAAAACCAAGCTTTTAAGATAACTGCCAGACAAAAAAGTACTCAAGGAAAACCTTGAGCCAATGTTTATGTTGCTAATTTCTCATGTATATATAGCCCTCTGGTAAAAAAATACTCTATCCCGGGCTCGGAGAGTCAAAAATCACTTGGCCGTAGCAAAAGCAAGAGGACTGGAACTTCACTACAGATACCAACCCAAACCATTCTCTGATTCTCTGATTCTATATGGAATGGACCGCTGGCTTGGGGTGACATGGTCATTCTCCTGGTGGTTTTTGAGCATCGGTAGATAGATGTTTGTCAGTAACCTGAAGAAATATATTAATGTATGTTTTCAGTAACAGGGCATTTATAGGATATCACTGAAGACATTAACTTTAATCACTCAAAACAAGTATGATTTAGTGAATTTTTTTTCATCCTCTCTGAAATTGCTAAGCATTCTTTTTCTGTTTTCATTTTCAGGGGGAATTGGATTGGAGAAGCACCATATAAAGTAGGAGTCCCATGTTCTGCTTGTCCTCCAAGCTATGGAGGTTCTTGTACTGACAATCTTTGTTTCCCAGGAGTAACATCAAACTACTTATACTGGTTTAAATAAGTTAAGGTTTACATTATTTTTTTTTTTAAAGGATGAGTAACAAGAAGCTTGTATATTGAATTTTGCACATATTATATAGAGAGAGATATTGTAATAATACTCTGATGTTTTGGGTTTTTATGCTTTTGTATAATTAGCTTTCAAAGTATAGTATAATTTGGTTTTAACACTTTGGGATTTAAGACTTACATTAATCCTTTTAGGTTAACTTTTTGTTAACAGGAGTACAGTAATTTTCACCTTAGCAAGTGTAGGTTCCTGAAGACTAGGTTCTGTTAAAAGCACATTAAAAGACAGAATATGAGTTCATTTTAAAAATAATAGCTCCAGAAAGAGAAGGGTTGTTGTTTGATACTGTGCTTTAAAAATGGTGTGATGTGCAAAGCAACAAATGGTTCTCATGCTCCCAATGGTTCCTCCCATTTACAACTGTGCTTTCACCTGCACCTGAGCAGAGAAAAACACATATGCAAGAGAAACTGCAGGATAATACCTACCTCATGCACAACATCAATTTGTTTATGGTGTTTCAAGAGTTCAGCACATGGCCGCTGCTGATGCTGCAATGATGCCGGTGTGGAGACAGGAAAATCAGGAAAATTAGAGAGAATGAGGAACCATACTGGCCAAGATGCAGTGGCTGTTAACTCACATACCTAAAGTCTTACCTAGATGGAAAGCTACATCACTTTAAATATACTGGTATAATAACACAGCCTAGCTCTTACTTTCCTCTAGCTTACTTCTGAACACAGTCATAATGGTACAATGGTGCTTTGCAGCAGTATATTTATTCTTGTACAGGAAGGCAAAGAAATATATTGCTACAAAGCAACATATATCAGTACATGACATCCATACTGTCTTCTATGCTGTAAGTTTGCCAGTATATGTGCTATCCCCCTGACTGAAACTCAGCCAGGTGAAATTGTCAAGGAGAGATCAGACCTAAAAGTAGATAAGAGGATTTCCAAATAAAAGACGAGGCAACTTTAAAACTTCATACAGATCTGTGACAAAAATTTCAAATTTCTAAAGCAATTGGCAGTGTCCTTTAAAATATATTTTGCTGTTTCCTGAAAATATATGCATGAATTTATAAAACCCAAATCTGTTTATTCATACCTTTCCTGCCAAAACCTGAACACCTTATGCATGCTTACTTTGTAAAGAGGACCTACACTTCAAGCTAGAATGGTATACAAGTAGTTTTCTTGAAAAACAGTTTATAAAAAGGAGGAAATCGAATGTCTGCCACAGCTACTATGTCATTGAAATAGCCTTGAGTTTTGGCTTTATATTACGGGGCAGAATGTGCTCTTTAAATATTCATGTTTAGTCTGCTTGCACTGCTACATTTAGACCTCTAAAATTTATGAACTTTGAAAAGCAATACTTAGTAGAGCAAGCAGAACAACAGAGGATAATTTCACTAGTGCGACATATGTTATGTGTCTTTAAGTCACTAATTCAGTCCTTTTGAGGGTGTTTGAAATAGTCTGTCACCAGAATATGAAGTATCACATTGGTGATATGAAAAGAAAGATCAGAGTTTGAATTCTCCATGCTAGTTATTCTTTTTCTCCATCAAGATAGCTCTGTGGGGGGAATGGGCTCTACAGCATATGAAATATAACAGCCCCTGTCCATCTACCCATGGAACGCCAGCAACTGATCTGTGGCTCTTCAGACATCTCTGGACAGTGAAGCTTTTTTATCTGACAGGACAATAACTAGACAAATGTATTGACTTAAAATGTGTTCATGTTTTAAAAGGACAACTCTTGTAATATTCTACTAACTTTTATTCTAACATTTACAATATAAATCATTTTTCTTTTGGTTTGAAAGGGGCTTGGACTTGGGCAGTGCTCAACCAGTCAAACACTATGGCTGAGTAAAATCCAGTACTTTTTTGGGAGTGAAACACAAGCTCTTTGCATCATCTGTGTACAAACTGAAAGAATTCTGTGAGACAAAACTACTAAGAGGGTCACTAGCCCTCAGCCAGCCAGTTTTTGACAAAGATGCATGGGACAAATATATTTTTGTCCTGTATAAGAAATCTCTAGAGGTAAAGACAGCACAGTTAAAACAGTGCATCTAACCATTTTCAGTATTTTATTTTATTTTTTTAAATACAAGATGGGAGCCAGAGCATAAGCAGAACTTCAGGTTAAGCCATGGAGCCTATAACAGTAGGTCAAACAATAAATGACTATGCACTTTGGAACTTGCAACTAATATGTTGTACGGTACACTTTCCAAACAGGACTAGACATTGTAAATTAATTTATAATTCTGTAATTCAGATGAAATTATTATAACGGGTATATATGTTATCGTATCTGTTACTTTTTAAGTTGCTACAAATACCTTGATTTTGTGGAATATTTTGTTTTCTGTGGATATAGAAAACACTTCTTTTAACAAACAGGTATGCAGGTTTTTTTCATATCATCCCATTATGGTGCTAGGGATTAACTATTGTAATCACACTGTAATTGACAGCAGAAAAAAA
This sequence comes from Antrostomus carolinensis, assembly GCF_000700745.2. Taxonomy (NCBI): domain Eukaryota; kingdom Metazoa; phylum Chordata; class Aves; order Caprimulgiformes; family Caprimulgidae; genus Antrostomus; species Antrostomus carolinensis. The sequence goes on along the minus strand of NW_010331237.1, from coordinate 5,744 downwards.
TGATCTGGGTATAAGCTATTTCATATGAGCAGCTCCTGACAAAACCAGCCACAAGCACTCAACCATCAGCTGAATATTTTTCATTGAACAGAGAGGATTACAGCTCATCAGATATTTGATTACCACACGAAATTTGCCTTCCACTTTATTTAATGAGTAGTTTACTGAAGGCCTTTCTGTATTGCCTATTTGAATCTCCCCATTTTCTACCATCTTCTTTCTCTTGGTTTGGGTAATGACAGTGCCAGTAAGGCTCTACTTTGATTGCTAGTGTCAGTGCTACCTGAGTGATTACCTGACACCAAGTGCTGCTAGAACAAAAGTACTGAAATGTGCAGAAGGCTTCAGATGTCTTTGGCAGTATATCTGTTCTGATACACACTGAGGAAAATTCTTGTTGAGTTCAAGGTTATGCTGAGGCAATCTACCTCGAGTTGCTATTCTGATAGCCTTGAAGATTTGTACTAATTCCTTCCAAGCAGAGTACTGTACCTTTAAAGACAGAGAAGTTAGATCTGACTTTTGTTCTGTTCTAAATATAAAATTATGAAAGTATACACACAGTAAAATAAGGCTAAAGATATTTTTTTTTCAAAATACTGAGAGGCATAAGAGTTAAAATGAAGTAATTGATATTATTAATTATTGAGTGCAGCTGTTTAGAATATCTGCTTGTGATTTTTTGTCTCATTTAAACATCTAAGATGATGAGTAGCAATTGATACCTTTTGGTGCTAACCTATATATTCTGGTGCTGAAGTTATAAATTATTTTTGTGGAAGATGAGGTTTAATTCCAGTATTACCATATACACTCCAGGGTTTGTGAGATATTTTTCAGCTAAGCATATAATTTATTACCACTAGGCCAAATTTGCTTTCAAAGTTCCTTTTTATGGTTATTGCAGGATCTAATGCAAGTTTTATTTGTATCAGAGAGGAAAAGGTATTCCTGTTCAAAACCAAAACAAACAGCACCCTCCCCTCATCACAACAGTGAAGTGCGTGTGGAACAAATTACGGGAAGAATAAGACCTCTAACAGTCATGAGTTCAGATAGATGCTGAGCAGGTTTTAATGATCCCAAATCTTCTCTGCGGGGTAATAAATGACTTCAGAAAATCTATTTTGACCTCGCACCTTATCCTTGGGAAGCTGTGTGTTCTTCTCCAAGATCAGTTTGTTGCCCTCTGAATTTGTGATGGGTCGGATCAGGCCTCAGTGAAAACCATGGGAGGTTTAACCTAACTTTAGCAGGAGTGGGAAGGTTGGATTCCGTGACAGCTTTACAGACAGCAAAATTAGACTTCATGTGCTATCCCCTACCAACACTGGGAAATACCGTAGGACTCCAAAAGAGGAAACCTCTCAGAGCAGATGTGTTCTATACCACAGCTGGGACCTAAAAGAAATATATCTGTATCTATATCCATATCTATGTCTATGGATTGATGGATAGATAGGTAGAGAGATATATCTTGTTTATATATGATCTTCAAGGATCAGGTTGCAGGCATGGATGCCCTCTTGTGGTTGAGAATGCCAATACGTTGGTTTGATTTAATAGGAATCCAGAAGTTTTTAGTATTTTTTAAAAACAACCACATGCAAATTTAGTTTGTTTCCTTTGAATTTTTTTTTGCCTTGATTTTAAAGGCAAAAAATGACTTTGTCCATTTTCTTTGAGAAATGAGGTCCATTGCATAACTCCACCATTTCTTTGTTTTGTGTGATTTGTAAGTACAGAACTCAATCACAATTGTATTGGCTATTAGTTACCTATACAAAGTTTTATGAGTATGAGGTAAAACAGAGCCATTCAGATGTCAGAAGAATTTTTAGGGGCGTTAAATCAGGTATAGTTATTAACAAACGGGGTGGGAAGCCTTATTACTCAGATACTAAATTCTAACAATCCCTAATAAAATAAGAGTTTTAAAGGCACAAATTACTATTGAAATTTTCCCATTTTCAAGACAAAACTATTGTTTTCCTCATCTAGAATGAACTGGTCTCATAGAATCCAAGCACACAACATTTTTATGGTGCTTTTTAAAATGGTGCAAAATAGAAAATTTGTATACTCTGGCTGTCAGATCATAGTTGGTCTGATAGTCTCAAACTGCACAAACCTTCCCATTCGGATTCATAAAGAGAAAACTAAACTGCTGTCAGTAGTAACCTGAAATAACCACAACTTTCTCAAACTGCTTTCTTTCCTTAGGAAATAAATTTGAAATCAAGCAAAAAGATAACAACAATCCATCTGGTTAATTCAGCAGGTGGGCAACAGCCCATCTGGTTAATTCAAGAAAAGAGAAAAAAAAAATCATTACTGATGATAATTTCAAGACTTTCTTGCTGCTTAACCTTCATTTACTGAGTTTCCCTCAAGATATAGTTATTTTCTGTTAGAGAAGAAGCTTTTGTTCATATTACAAGGCAATGCATTTTTAAATTCACACAAGTTAATGGAACAGACATAAACTTTTGATAGTTACTCCCACTGTGCTGAGCTCCCCTGAGCATGAAGTGTGAGAAAACCAGACTGAAATGGTTGCAATTCAGTATTATCTCCTTGTCTTCTGCCAAAAAACAAAATTCAGAGTGGAAAAAGATTTTATGATTCCTCCAGCTTTTGGCACCTTATCATTTGTCAATCAGGTCGTAAATTCTTTAAAAATCCCTTATAATGACAATCCATATAAATTATGCTTGGGAGGTTTTTTTGGCCAGCTTGAGAAGAGAGGGAATATCCCTCAGGTTATGTATTCAGCTCACAACAGTGTTTTTCAGCTCACTAGGCTATTCATCATGTTGCAATCTCGCTATAGCTTCAATACATCATCATGTAAGTCAGGAAGTATCTTAGATACAATATTTAAGGTAATCAACTTGTTCCTTAAGAGTGAATGGTAATATTGGAATCTCATAGCTCTATGGAGTTAAACATGTTTGTTTCATGTAGGGTGCTCTCACGTAATTGAAATGGTGCTTAAAGGCAGGGTTCATCTAAGAAGCAAACTATCTACAGTTGCTTTTTTCCATATACAATCAGGAAAGTTTTTTCTGAAGACTAAAGATGTTGAGGATTGGAAAATGATGACATTTCTACACTTTCTATCTGAACTCGAGCCAAAAAAAATGTTCAGTGTTTATACACTGAAATGTCCTTTCCCCCTCTCATTCTATGTTTTCATAATTTCTTGTTTAGATTTTTTTGATAATTGTGTGGGTGGGGTTATATCTGGTTTTTCAGAGAAGAAAGCTTGTTGTGTAATACATGTCTTGCAGTGAACTTATCGATATAACATTTCTTTCATATTGTCATATGATGCTATATACATGTTATACCTGAGATATAAATTTGTATCCTTGTTTCAACTTCTAATGTTATGGAACTATAAAGAAATGTACATCATTTTGATCTGTTTTGTACCATCTATGCATTTAAATAAATAAGTGAAATTATCAGTATTTACACTTCATATTCTTTTGAGGCATCTTTTGTTGGTTTTTTTTGTTGATTTTGTTGATTTGAAGAAGACAAGTTTTCAGGGAAATAGTAAAGTACATATCTAAACTGAATTTAAATTCAGTTTGAATATATTTATATAAGTTCATATGCTTTACACTTGAGCTCCATTATAGACTTGAAATCTGTCTTCATGTGTCCACCTATATGGATAGGAGCTTGTCTTTTGGTATTGAGAGCCTGAACTCTTCATCAGAACTAGTGGTCAGGGGGTGTTCTTTTATGTGCCTCTGTTGAAGAAGAAAAATCTGAACTGTGACCAGAGAAGCTATCCACAGAAAATAGACAGGTACCATTGCCAATTTGTCCAAATTCTCTTTCATGGAAGGAACCATGCTGCAGTCAGAAAAAGAGCGATTCTTCAGAATGTGAGTAATCCTTCTTCCTTCCAAGGTGGTACCAAAGCTGTAAAAGCTACATTTGAAAACAAAAGCCAGAAATACATATCTGAAAGAAGAAGGGAAGCTGTATCATGAGGACAAGGGAGAATAGAGGGAGGAAGAGAAGGCAATTTTAATGTATTAAGTGTTGGCATCACAAAAGCTATTCAAACTCTGAAAATCTCTGTTTCTCTTTGGTTCATCCTTCACAAGCTGGACACAGCAAACGCTTTTCTTCAGCATGACACAAAGTTATTATATACATCATCAGTTTAGAGATTCAGTTGGGAGCACACAATCTCACATTAAAAAAAGGAGTAGAAGGAAAAGCAGATTCTTTCACAATGCCACAATGCATTTTCTGTAGTATGCGCTTCTTTTGTTTAATGACATTGTTTGCTTTTCATCACAGCAGTTTGTGATGTAGAAGTTCACTGAAATTTGTGATTAATATTACAAGTAATTACAAATAAATACAGCCCAAGTTGTTGGCAGTCTCTGGGCAATTGTAATAGGATTATGTCAAATGTCAGTAGCTGGCCAACAATATTCAGAGTTGTTGCTTTTCTCTCCCTGATCTGAGCCCAGTACTGTTCAGACTACAACAAAAAGAACAGCGGTTTTGCCTAATTTCTAACTTCTGAATGGACATGATTTGGTTTCATTTTCTCTGTTCCTATCTTGCCTCTCTCTTATCTTCTTTTGACCTATCATCTATTGATCTATGGCAACAGTGAGGTGATGGTAGTTTCAACAAAGGACCTTGCATAATGTGGAAAATTTTTGCACCCAGTTCACATCTAAAGTCTCCTCTGTAACTGAATGTACTGAAATTAACTTTTGCTAGCAGCTGTGGCAGATAAGGCTACACTTGACCATACTGTCATGCTAGAATGTAGAACCGAGCACAGAGAGGGATCTGCTGATATTGATATAGGAGATGAAATGTATTTGCATTATCTAAGTACCATTTTGTCTTCTCTAAACTTTTAATATCCTTATGTCCATTTAGGCACTGTAGGACCATTGGCTTGCTGCTTTAACTTGGATTTAATTTTGGTGACATTTTTTCTGCATCATTCTTTGAAGAGTCTTTGTATTTCCTTCTTATTTGGTGGATCGGATGTGTTGATAAATTCTTCATACTTACTGTGATTTACCTGCAGATCTTGCTGTATAAACTTCTCCCCATGTTTGCTATTTTCATTACACAAAATTGGTGGGTTTACTTTTTTAGCTTTTCTCAAAATCTCCATCTCTTTCCATAGCTGCATGAGCTTCTAGTCATCCTCTACTTCACTCCTCCCCAGTAGAAAGTGTATTTTCTGTTTAGTAGGCTGTATACAACCAGCATTTTCTATTTTCCAGTGAAAAACTTATATGCCAAACATAATTGAGATGGCAGTCTGCAAAAAAACAGTGTCTCCCTATGGGTGTGTTGAATGTGCACAGACATGTGGTCTTTTTTCCTATGAGCAATGCCAGAATCCTGTTGATATATCAGACAAGGAAAAATATTTGGCATTAGCCATCTCCTGAAGGATTTTTCCCTTTGCATGTAGTGGAAAACACTCCTCTTTTACGTATCTGTTCAATTATTTTGGGTATGTCCATAAGCAAAAATAAGCACACTGTTTTTTAGTGAGTGAATCTATTTATCCATTCTTCTAATCCCAGTGTAGTTATCCAGAGCTGTATACCAAAATGTAATGCCTGGGAACAGTATAGCTTAGTGAGCTGGCAGCAGGGATGCTCCAAGAGTGGCTCAAAACCAGAAGATGTCCCAGAATACTTTTATTTCTACAGGCCGGTCAGTCTCACCTCAGTGCC
>NW_010331236.1:0-229 GCF_000700745.2 Antrostomus carolinensis | reverse complement strand
CCACTGCCAGTCTTTCTAGCCAAGCAGCAATGTCTTGCCATAATTCAGCAGCCCAGATGGGTTTGCCTCTGTGCTGCCAATTGCTTTGTTTCCATTGCTGTAACCACCCCCACAGGGCATTTGCCACCATCCATGTGTCAGTATAGGGTAGGCAGTGCTCAGGTATATCTCCATTTTATTCCTAAAAACTGGATCTCTTGTGCAGGTCCCTTGACCTTACTTTGTTTTA
>NW_010331235.1:0-6227 GCF_000700745.2 Antrostomus carolinensis | reverse complement strand
GGCGGGGTGTGTTTTAGGCTTCAACACATGCGAAGGGTGCTGGGGAGCTGTGTGCTACCCTGCTGACTGTAGTGGTGGCTTTGTGTTCAGGCTTGGCCCATGTTAGTAGGTACTCCAAAGCGTTCTTGTGTCGCTGCCTCTCCTTCAGCCCCAGTTGTGGCTCAGCAGGTAACAAAGCTGCTGCAGACAAGGTGTGGTGCATTCTCATCAGCCTGAGCCCCCGGCACGCCACCCTGAGCTGATCCAAACCCTAAGGGGAAGGTGCTATCGTTGGTTGTTAGTGTCTTGTTCAGACTTGTGCACTCAGTGCCGTGCCTGGAGCTGCATCAGTGCCACTGGGGACTGTGTGTTAGTTTTCTGTGTCTGTAGCTGTTTCTTAGGAAGGACCCAGTGACCACTCTGGACCATGTGATCACAGAATAGTAAAGCTGGAAAAAACCCTCAAGAGGCTCACTAATTCACCTTGATGCCATAACGGGGTTCACTGTTCCTGTGGATCATGGAATGGTTTGGTTTGGAAGGGACCTTTGAAGGCCATCTAGTCCAACCTCCCTGCAGTGAGCAGGGACATCTTCAACCAGATCAGGTTGCTCAGAGCCCTGTGCAACTTGACCTTGTATGTTTCCAGGGATGGAGCATCTACCACCTCTCTGGGCAACCTGATCCAGTGTTTCACCACCCTCAGTGTAAAAAATTTCTTCCTTACACCTAGTCTAAATCTTCCCTCATTTAGGTTAAAACCATCACCCCTTGTCCTATCGCTACAGGCCCTGCTAAAAAGTCTGTCCCCATCTTTCTTAAAGGCCCCTTCAAGTATTGAAAGGTTCAGCAAGGTCTCCCTGGACTTTCTCTTCTCCAGGCTGAACAGCCCCAACTCTCTCAGCCTGTGCTCACAGCAGAGCTGCTCCAGCCCTCAGATCATGTTTGTGGCCTCCTTTAGCCCTGCTCCAGTAGGTCCATGTCTTTCTTGTACTGAGGACCCCAGAACTGGAGGCAGCACTGCAGGTGGGGTCTCAGGAGAGCGGAGCAGAGGGGCAGAATCCCCTCCCTCGACCTGCTGCCCACGCTGCTCTGGATGCAGCCCAGGACACGGTTATTGGCCTCTGGGCTGTGAGCGCACATTGCCCGCCCATGTCCAGGTTTTCCTCCACCAGTCCTTCTTGGCAGGGCTGCTTTCGATCCATTCATCCCCCAGCCTCTGTTGGTACCAGGGGTTGCCCTGACCCAGGTGCAGGACCTCACACTTGGCCTTGTTGAACCTCGGGTTCAACATGAGCTCACTTCTTGAGCTTGTCCAGGTCCCTCTGAATGCCATCCCATCCCTCAGGTGTGTCAACTGCACCACTAAGCTTGGTGTCATCTGCAAACTTGCTGAGGGTGCACTCAGTCTCACTGTCTATGTCACCTCATGCCTGATGTTCAACCTGCTCTTCAAAACCTTTGCTGCCCAACCATCTCAAACAATCTCATCCTGTGCACTCAAGTTGTTACTGTTAGATTTTCTCTTCCTGAAATCTAACCTGTGTACACCTGATAAAACATGATCAGCATGTAGCAGTAATCAAAAAGAAAAGTTAAATCTTCATCTTACAAGAAATGAACTAGTTTTGGAGTAATGGAATGTCACTATGAAGGTGTGTTACCTCTCTTTTCAAGTATTTTATTTCACTTGGTGCAAGCAGGATTGAACTGTGCTCCTTTCCCTAGAATCCTTGTTCACTTTTCTGCCACTTTTTGCAGCACAGAGCAAATGAAAAGCTCTCAGGAGTACAGGACATGTAACTTAACAATACAAGATCAAGGCAGGAACTTCCTACCATTCTGTCCCTTTTGAGATGGTTTTTGCCCATTTTGACGTGCAGAACATGCCACCTGCAGCTGCTGGTCATTTTATGGCAACTTGTTTTGTCTTCAGTTGGTTTGTTCTCGGTTTCCATGCGGCAGGATTGCTTCTGAGCTGCTTCAGACCTTGAGCAATTTAATTCCTGGGCTGACTGGCACCGTTCCAGGTCGTGCTATCTGATCCAGAGCCTGGGTCTAGCTGCTGCCTATTGTCTCCTCACCCTGTGATCTGTTCAGTGTGCCCTGGGGAAAGGCCCCTACCCAGCATGTTGTTCTAAACATTGCAAGGCTACAGCTCCAGCTGATTATGGGTTTGTGTCCATAGATATGTGTGTTTATATACGTACATATAGGGACATACATGCATTTATGGTGTGTTTTCATGGGAGTTACCTCATTAAAATAGATGAAGAGTGCTTCTTTCACCATCGGCATCGGGCATCGCTAGCAAACAGGGAGGGGAGGTGAAAGAGGGCACAAAACCATCATTGTTCTGATCTGTGAGGGATGTTGTGACTTTTCCCTGTCCTTCCTCTGTATGCCTGTGCATCCCGTGGGCGTTCCTCACCCTTCTGCAATCGGGCTCTGCTCCGTATGATGCTCTGCAAACCACCCACTTCCCCTGTTACTCACGAGCCTGAACTGGATGACCCTGGAGGTTACTCAAAGGCTTGTGCTCTCAGAATGATTACAGACTCAGTCATAGATTGTCGCTTGCAGTTGTAGAGGATCGCAAGTAACTGGTAGTAGTTGGGCTTATTTTGAGGCTGTGAAGAAGAAAGCACGATCAGCTTGTCTCAGGGATGTGTTCACACATCTGCAGCATGCTTTAGGGGTACATCATGAGCTGTTGTGAAAACATGGTGATGGTGCAAAGCTGTCGGACAGAAACATGCAAATTCCAGTCCCCCCCCAGCTAGACCAGGCCTTTCTCCAGGCTGTGATTGGCTTCCTAGGATCCCTCATCCCCACCATTAGACATTAAGCAAAACTATAACTAACAAAGACCTGACTAAATATTTTGTTGTTCCGATACCAAAAAAAAAAAAGCCTGTCCTTAAAGGTCGTTTCTCAAGCTCCTGAGAATCTGGCAATGTTAAAATCAAAGCTGTATCATTGTCAGCACAGGAGAGCAGGACTAGACCAGTGGTTTTAATTCTGGCATGTTTACAGTGTCTTCTGCACTATACAGGCAGGACAAGGTGCAAAATTCTTGCAAGCATGCTAGCAGTACAGTTTTCCTGCTTGTTGTTTTTTAGGGCAAAGTCTGAACAACTAAATCAGTACAAGTGGGGCAGAGGGAAAAGCTGGATCTCAGCTGCTTTGTACCTGCCAGTCCGTGCTGCACAATTTTGTTGTTGTCTCTAGTACTGTACAAGTGCCTGGTGTTTGGCATGGGCTCAAGTTCAAGCTCTTCTTCTGCCAGCACATCTGCCTCTGTGGTGAGAGATTTGCAGATTGAGCAAAAGCAAATAGAAAATAAGCTGTCCCAAAACTAAAGCACAATATCAATTTTGGAAGGAAGGTGCTAAAATCAACCAGTGGAATAGTTTCTTGATGCAATACATAACATTAATTTGGTATATTTAAACTTTAGAAAAGCTTCCCTGTGTAATTAATGTAATTCCCTAGTAAAATCGCATCCAGTCGTGGTGACCTGCTGTTGTGCTTGTGGAGGGAAGCAGCTGGAGTACACTCAGGGCACATGGAATCTTTGCAGAATTTATTTTTCAGATTTTTACTGTAAATGTACAAACTTCTATGAATAACTTCCTGAGAGTTGTGATTTTTTTTTGCAGAAAGAGCAAAAACCACGACACTGACACAACACATCTAAATGTCAGATCCATGTCTGAATCAGGCAGGAGGCAGAGCTGTGTGCTTTGCCATATTTTCAGTCTTGAAACTCTATTTTTTGGGGGTTATATTTTCCACAATATGCCATCGTGAAGCTGAAAACTGCAGAGGAAATTTCATCCTGAACAATCAATGACTGGCAAAGTTACAAGCACATAAAAGCGGGGATTACAGTCAGTTGTGACTACAAAAGGTCCTGTTAACTTTGTGTTGTGGTTACACCGTTATCCACCCTCTCTGCCTCCTCCAAATAAAAGACCACTGTCCTGTCAAGCTGTGTTTTGCCTCTTCTCACCTTTCCCAGCTTATCTGTGGCTGCGGCGCCGGAGAACATGGTGAACCGAGGCTCAGCGTGGCTGAGAGAGAGTGAGGGCTGTCCTGCTGCTCACCTTCCCCGCTCCTCTGCTGCATCTTCCCACTGCCTTTCTTGTGCTGCACTTGGAAGCTGTTGGATCCCTGCACAGACTGGTGCAACTCTGTAACTCAGGAAAGCCAGGAGAGTTTTCTGGAGAGTTAGCAAAAGGAGGCAGCGGGCAGAGGGGGCTGAGTGCCAGAGCTTGCTTAGGAAGGTGGGTGGGATTGCTGGGAGCAGGGTGAAGGGTGGAAGGAGGCAGGTTGCTGCTTCTGCCAGCAGCTGAGTCAGTCTTGAAGCTCTTGGATCTTCCCCCCTGCCCCGCTTTCTGTTTTAATTCACACATCCCTACTTTTTGTTGTCCAAGAGAGCCTCTCAGTATCCGGTGAGAGCTGTTTCTTCTCTGTGATGACGCTTTAGCGTTGGTTTTGGTCTTGTTTGATTTAATCAGCCATCTGGATTCCTGGGAGGTACCTGTGCAGAACCCTTGTGGGGATTAGGTCTTGCCTTCACCTTTAGCAGCTGCGCTGGCTTTGTGCTTGTGAGTCACCTCATCCACCTCGTTTGAGTTGTCAGAGGCAGCAACCTTCAAGAAACACCAAACCCCACACAGCCATGTGGAAAACACCATAGCACATGGAGATCCATTCAGGAAAGGAGACGTGTTTGTTAGGGTATATTGTCTCTCTGGAAATTAACCTTTCGCGCTTAGCCCAGGAAACAAGGATGTTGGTGCAGTTGCCCTGATAATTTTTCCCTTTGGAGATAAGCACGTGCGTCTGACTATTTTTCTCATGTTCCACGTTTTCTATAAAGTGCATGCTTTAAATCAGAGAAATCAGGAAACACAGAAAAGATCTCTTACTGATTTCAGCACAACTTTAATTTCCTCTTGCCAGGTATGTGGTGTTAATTTTTAACTTCCTGTTTTGTCGAAGTACGTGCATTAAGTGCCAAACTGGCAAGCCTATTATCGTCACAAGATCTTTAATTTGAATCCATCCAGATCCCTGACCTTTTTTTGCCAGCTTTCCAAAGGAAACGAAGCCTGTGCAACTCTTCTGCTTGTCTTTGAGCTTTCTTCAAATAACTTTTGAACCCATCAGCCCATTACAGGCAAATCTGACAGAGGGACTGAAACCACCCCTATATCAAGGTCTTAAAATTGTACAAAAGCTAGTGACTGAGAAGGGAGTAGTGCTCCCCAGTGAAGAAGAAACTGTAGTTTGCACTCAGCTGTTTTATTCTGCAGACTTGCCCAAAACAGGAGTGTGCAATAAGGGAAGGAAGGGATCAGAGAGTAAGTACCTGGCAAGAGCTGCAGTTATGATGAGAAGCAGGAGATGGGTTTGTGGCTGAAAGAGAAAAATCAGTAGGAAAGCAGCCTTCATGGAGCAACTTCTTGAATTTAAATGAACACAAATGTCAGGAACCCAATGTATTGGAACATTTTTTGATGTACCTCATGCAGGTCATTTGTCAATTAGCTTGAGATTTCTTACAGCCAAAGCAAACACGAGTTTCGATGGGAAATAAGCCTTGTCTTTCTCTCTTGAAGGTTTTCAAACCATACCAGGCATCCCAGCATGACATGTGCCGATTCCACTCCGAGGACTACATAGACTTCCTGCAGAGAGTGAGTCCCAACAACATGCAGGGATTCACCAAGAGCCTCAACGCCTTCAATGTGGGTGATGACTGGTGAGTGCTTTGTGTCTTCTGTGAGCCCACCATCAGGAAGGGGGATCCTGCATTCCTCGTGTCCAGAGAGCTCTTTTAGAATGTCCCATTTCTTATTTGTTTGTAACCAGAATTAGATACATGTCCCTCCTGTGTGTATTACTGGAACCTCCTTGATTCCTTTCCCTTCTTTTTAGATCTTGCAGTCCTTTTTATATCTGTGTTTGGGCTGGAAGTTTGTGTGGTAGTTTAGCTTGCCTGGCAGCCGAACACCACACAGCCGCTCAAATAGGGGAGAGAATTGAAGGGGTGAAAGTAAGGAGACTCACAGGTTGAGATAAGAACAATTTAATAATTGAAATAAAATAAAACTTAAAATAATAATTACAATAATAATGGTAATAATAATAATAATAGAATATACAAATTATTAAAGAATATACAAATAGAATATACACAAGTCCAATCTACCTGGACTTGTGCAAGGCATTCGACA
>NW_010331234.1:1162-26422 GCF_000700745.2 Antrostomus carolinensis | reverse complement strand
CCTCTCAATCCTGTCAAGGTCCCTCTGGATGTAAGTGGAGATGTATACAAAAAAAGACTTGCAAACCCAACTCCTAATGGTTTCTACATCCACTTTGTTCAGGCTCAACTTGGAAGGGCCTTGTTACCCCCTTTTCTCTTGTAAGCATGAAATGCACTTGGCTTGACCTAGCAGTGTTGGCTTTGCTAGTTAATTTTTCAGTCACAGGGTACTGGGCTCCACCTCTGCAAATTGAATCAGTATCTGATAATTTAACCCAGACTGTTTTTATGCATTGTTGCCAGTGATGATCAAGCTGCCTCTGGAATTTAGTGAATTGCTCCAGAGTTATTGTGTGGTACAGTTGGTTGAATAATGAGAAAACTTGTATGACTCTGTCCTCCTGAATGAGATTCATGGCTATTTGCGAAGGCACTGCAACTCATTATTTACTAATATCCCAATGGCTGCTGAGAATTTATGAAAATGTTTGCAAATTGTAAATGTTTCAAGAATACATTCCGGAAATGAGTTATTTGCTATTTGTCATTCACTGGTCTCCTGATTGGAGGCATATCTCACATACAACTTTCAGTCATTGAGTCCATGCCATATGACTATTCACACATCATAAGTGACTGGGAACCAAAGTGAGACATTTGTGAACAAATTACATTTTGGAAATTATTTATCTCTACTAACTGGCAAAGATTTATAAACATGGGTTGAATTGTGCATGTTTGGAGCAAGTCAGTACTTTTCCCTGATGCTTTCTTCTTCTGTCCAAGAATTTCATTTTCCATTAAGATACATGATATATAAACACATTAAATTTTAGTCTCTTCTCTGTGCCATTGGGAGAAAAATCTTCAAATTATGAGCAGGATTTAACTGATACAGTAATATCTTCCTCAGCCTACAAATAACCTGGTCCCTGAAAAACTCATGAACTGCCTCATTCATCTTAGCTGAACCCAGTATCTGAAACTTAATGAGCTTGAGAATGATGATGACTGAAATATTAACATTAGTATTTCAGTGTTTATTTAAGCCTGCAGAAAAGGATGGCCATATTTGAAAGACTAGGAAAACCTGGAACAAGCAGCAATCTACAAGTAAGATGACTCTGAAAGATGAGTGGAGCTTGGGAATGTTTCCTTCCACTTGATTTTCCTGTCTGCAATCCCTGTTTATGAATATTGAATGCTTTGACTAGTTTATGAATGATTCATCAACATGAGCACACACACAGAGAAAAACTGGGAATAAGTTTGCTTTCATGGATTTTAACCACTATTTTGCTTGAGACAGAACAGAACTCAGGGTGCATGGAAAGATTGCTTGTGAGGGACAGCTGCTGCAAGTCCCATGGAAAAGTTTAATTTTAAATATTACTTCTCCTTCTATGAGTGGCTATTGGTGACTTTTGTGCCCTGAAGAACAGGTCATGCAAGGAGTCAGTTCTCACTCAGCAGAACTGTTATCCTCCTCAGAGAGCTTTGCAGAGTGGCATTACAAGGGGTGTTGGTTTGCTCATGTATTTCTGTTGCAATGCAGTTTATCACATCTCTGCCTTAATAATCTCACTCCTTATTTTCAGGAAAAAGTACAAGTACCACAGAAGATGTTGAGGACAAGAACCTCCCACCATGAAGTTTGGGATGGAATAAAATAAGTGCTTTTAATGTTGATGTATTATTTCAATCAGGTCTTGAAGAAACCCCCTCAGGCCTAAAAGACGGAAAGTCTCTCCATCTCTCCATGCAGTCCAATTCTAGCCCACAGCAGTGCTCCAGCACGACTGGGGATGAGGAGGGGATAAATGGGGGTCAGGACATATTCTACATTGACAGGTGAATAGAGGTGTAACTAGAAAAAAACCAAATGTCTCATGCACCTTATCTTCTAACTTATGAGATGAAGTCCAGTGCTGGGGATGTATCTGCCACAAGGGATCATGCAAAATAGAGTGCTCCCCTTGCACATGAGTAGTGTGTGGGGCCATGGCATGGGAGAGTGACCACAGCGGTGAGGCAGAGGGCAAGACATGGCCCCAGCGGCCAGGGAAGATGAAGCAGGAGTATGTTGTTAGAGGGCTATGGTTTGTACATGGCACTTTGCAGCTGCAATAATGGGGCTGGTGCTGGGAGGTAGTAGATCTGTGACTGAATATTGCTGCTGGTGTCCAGGAGCTGTGATATCTGCTCCTGTGTCTGCTAGTTTAATGTCTCTTCCTTCCCCAACTCATCTTTATGATGAGGGTAATGATAGTTATCCACCTTTAGAGAAGAGAGAGAACAAGATCATGTGAAGAATAAGCAAAAGAGTAGTCAGTCCAAATAGCAGGGAGCACCTTATGAGGTGCTATTGGTGTAGAGGTGAAGCAAAGAAGATACTGCAATCAGATGCTTGGCGCATATAAGGTCAGTCAGATGAAAACTAGGAAATGCTGGAACAGAGAACTTACAAAAAAGAGGAACATCCTTACCAGAGATAAAATGAAGAAGTGAATAATTACTGGTAAGGCTTTTCTGTCTTTAAAGTCTTTGCATAGATGGGTGACTATTTATCCTGTTGCTGGCTCCATTTCAGTGATGGCCTCAACACTTCTGTGTGTAGCTGGGAAAAAATATAATAATAGAACCATCTGGAAGTAATGAGTCAAGGATAATATAAGATGACAGTAATTAATTATTTGAAATAAAATTCCACAGGAGGGAGAAAGAAAACAAGCAGAAGGAGGGTTGAGAATTATGCCAGCTGGGAAGCCCAGGGGACAATTCTGGGAGCGTATAAACATCAAATCCTTTGGAACTTCAGGGAAGACCAAAGCTGGTCTGAAAGTACCCAGTAAAACATCTGGGTTTGAAGGTTAAGTTGCCTGTTTTACCTGGGAAAAATTGCTTAAGTATAGATATCTGCCATGCTTGTCATCTTCCAAGAGTGTTTGTTTGGTTGGTTTATAAAAGAAGGCTTTGGGGATACAGAAGCAGATAACATTATAGAAAATGCTACACTGACAAATAGCCTAGCTCCCTGGTCCTGATCTCCTGATTGTTCACACTGCGTGTATGTTAGCTTGTTTGTCCCTAAATCCATCTGATATCCAGCCTTTTTAGACACTTTAAACTTAATTTGAATTTAAAAATTGTAACACAAATTTTTAATACAATGTTTTTTGGTGACTGTCTTTTCAGTGGCAGTCTAGAGCTGCTAGAACCTCTTTAATGGCCAAGTATAGAGGCAGTGAGCAAATCCACTGAAGTATAGCCTCAGACTTTTCAGGATTTTGAGTTTTTGCAGGATGACCACCCACATGTTCTGCTGATCTTTAAGTTAAAAGCCTTCCTCTATGGCCTGAGAATGGATAAAGGTTTCAGGGATTTCTGTCCCTTTTAGTGATGATTTAATTTGCTGTACCTGAATAGGACCGATCCTGGAGGCTCAGGGTTTATCACCTTTGGTCATGGTCTGTGTTGCAGGTGCAATGATCTAAGTCGGTCTTTGTTTATGGATTTGGGGTCCTTATTGCTCTGAGATCGAGTCTCACTTCTCAATGGAAGAGGAAAACGTGCACCTGTATGCACTGCAGTCCAACCTCCTTCTGAAACTGGAAGAGCTCAAGGCAGTAGTTACAATAACCCTTACTCTGGATTGTCAGGAAGGCTTGGGTACAAGCCTTTATCAGCCTCAATATGCAGACCCCTGTAATCTGGACTAAAGGATTCTCTCCAAGGGTAGGCAGCAGCAGTACGCTGTGATTTGCAATGCAGATCAGTTGCCAGAGGATAAAATAACACATACTTTACAAGCTATTTGTTTCTGGCTCTCTGAAATCAAGCCACAGAGCTCACCTGTTTTTGTTTTAGAAGAGTAACAAGAGGCTGCAGCAAAGATGACGGATGCTAGAAACAGAAGAAAAGACACCTAGGCTGTGTGTGCTCTGTGGGAAAACTACCCCCAAACCCCGCTGACAGGTGCAATTAATTTTCCCTGCAACTGCTTAATGTACATTGAAGACATTCACCTGGGCTGGCAGGCATGTTGTGTGGATGTCTCTGGTACTGAAGGCATTTAGACTACCATGCTTAGGCAACTAAATTGCTCCTGGCACATTTAGCTGCACACTGCTGTGCTGCATGGAGGTCTAAGCCCTTTCCACACCCTGCATAGTGTCTAGTGTGCGTAGGCCTTAAAAAGGTGCTGTGTTCCCCCAGCCCAGCCCTGGAGGAGCTGACGGACACTGGAGTGGCTGTGGTGCTCTCAGGTCAACTGCTTCAGGTTGCCTGGTGTCTGCTCCTTCTCCAGCAACCCTTCTCTTTCTTGCTCTCTCTCTTGATCTCTGGTGTTATGACCTGCTGGGTCTTTGCTCCTGCTGCAGCTGTGGTGGCCACAGGTTAATTTTCTGAATGCAGAAATAAGCAAGGTTGTGCTGTGCTGCCTCCCAAGGATGGGGATTTCTGAGATGGATGGTGGTATGTGCTGGATGGCCAAATGACCCTAACCTCAGGGCAGGTCCGCAGTGGTTGTAAGGAGCCTGTCCAAGGCTGATTGGGAGCATGGGCTCCATAACTTGTTCTCAAGGTAATGCTTGCTCAACAATCAACTCCAAATGTTGAAGCATGAAGACGACTTCCAGCCTTCTTTGTCCCCTACTATTCCCTGGGTTGCATCCCTTCAGGCAGAGCACATCTTACTGTTTCCCTCCTCATTCTGCCTTATTTTAATCTCCCCAGCACCAGTCACTCACTCATTTTCCCTTTCTTTCCCAGGCTATTTTAATGCCAAGTTTTTAATGTCAATCTAGAGACAGAAGATCCCTTATTCCTCCCCCAAAATGGCTGGAAATGTAACCTCACCCTATACAATCTCTTCTCTCAAAATCATCAAAGCTGATAGCACCATCACTCTCCTGCATCCTGCCTGCAGGTTTTGGTTCCTTACAGATGGAGTTTTCATTTAATCAAGCTCAGGCTGAATGAAAGCAACACTATTAATTAAACAATGGCCCATCTGGTGCATTGCAAATATCTACAACACTGGGAGATTAATATCAATTATATCAGAAGCTGGAGGGATGCAAAGACCTGCAGAGACACACACTGTTTGGATTGTGTTAGAAACCAGGCAGAGGAAGAGTGTGGTCCTGTGGAGAGACCTCTGGGCAGTGAGCAGGGAGTGTCTGATCCTGTTGCCAGCTGTGATGCTGATATTTTTTGTATGACTGGACAAACCACTCCTGAGAAAGTTTCTTCAGGTGAAAGTCAAGGAGAATTTGGTGTGACATTCCCAGCTGTACCTTTGAAAATACATCCTGCATTCCTGTACCCTAGAATCCCTCCAGTATAAAATGCTGTAATAATAATCTCCTTTCTTCAAAACATGCTTTAGGAGATGCAGAGAAAAATGTCTACAAGGAATAGGGGTAAAAAGCTGAAACATCTGGTTTCAAATCCCTGTTTGTAGTGTCTCAGTTCAGTGTGTTGTTTCCTGGCTCCGAATCAGAAACTCTTCCTTCATCAGTTGGACGGCTCTCGCTCTAAGCTCATACTTTGGAGAACACTGATTTGGAAACCAGATTACTTTTTCTACAAATCATAGCCCAACCTACTGGCATGGCCAGAGATGTCCCAGATTTCTTACGTGCATAATTCTATAACAGCAGCTATCCAGAAATCCAGGAAGGTTGATTGCAGTGGAGGCACAGAGCTGATTTCTGTCACATGTGCAGCAAATATAGCACATCTGGCACTGGAGCTGTATGGATGAAGTGAAATAATTGTTGGACATGTTGAACCTCCACTTTTGACTGGTGGCAGTGGTGGGTTTGTGGGCAATTTAATCACAGCAGAGTATGTCACTGGATTTGCATTTGAGGGTACAGAGAAATGGGACTAGAATTAAAAAAAAAGGAAAGAAAATAAACCAGCTCTATCATGTTATTTTTAGAGCAGCTGGCTTTATCAAGGCAAGGACTTGTGTGCAGTAAACACTGAATGGCTGTGATGAATAGCTATTCAATCAGTGATGGAGAAATGTCACTTCTTAGCAAGAAAGATTTGTTACCAGATATATGTGCTTTGATATCTTCCATGTTTAGCTTTCAGGGACACTTAAAGGTCACAACAGGGGCTTCTCTAACAAAAGTCCCCTGTCTAAGACCCCACCTGAAAACTCATGCTGAGACTTGTTTCCCTGGAAGGTATAACTGATTTCCTATTACAGGTCAGTGGACTTTTTGCTTGAAAGGGAGTTAAGTCAATCAGATGCCAATATGGTGGTTTTGTTTTTTTTTTTTTTTTTTTTTTTCTCCTTTCATAGATTTCAATAATTATTTTGGCTTCAGGCTCAGTAAATCCAATGTCAAGCACACTGGTCTGCTCAGATTTAAAGCTGCTTTGGCCAGATAGAATAAAGCAAGGGTGTGAGAACTGAGTTGGAACAAATAGAAACTGTCCCAATCCTCAGACTTAATAATCAGCCTGGCCTGACAGGGTTTGGAGTCTAGAGGAATGCTTAGATAAATAAATACTCTTTTGCACTTCCTCACCCCTGAAAGGCTGCTCATAAGTTTCCTGTGCTATGAGGACATGAGTAGGCAGATGTATCGGGCCCTGTAATGGGAATGCTGCTCCCCATGCTGGATGAACAGTTTCATGAGCCAGTCACACAATTTTATGCTGCCCAGTGCAAGGATGGAGTCCAGGTGCAGCCTCACATACATTTGTAAAAGGTATGAAAGAAAGTGGCTTTGAGCTTGGTTCTGCAGTCTCCAGTTTATACTGGATCCTGCTGCATGGGGCCATAACTCTTGTTGGGATGCAGCTACAGCCCAGGGGAAGCTTCCTCTGGGAAATGGGTTATGGTAAAGGATTTTGATGCAGCTGTTCCTATTATCCTGCAAACAATTTGCTTAATTTCCTTTTCTTTTCTAGGATTAAGGACATATGGACAGCTATTCTGCAACATGGATAGCCTTTCCCTTCTCCCTTTGTTGAAATTCATGGGGATTTAGAGAGAAGGATGGGTCATGTTTGTAGGCTACAGAGCTGCCCGCCCTCTTGTGACACCTGTACACAAGAGAGAGGAGTTGTCCTTGGCTTAACACAAGGACACTTGAATGTGACTGTTTTGTTCCTGCAGAAGTCAGACTCCCTGCTCCCCAGGCTGTAATGGAAAAATCTCCCTTTTTGGTCTATTTTTAGCTTTCTCCTCTGTAGTTTTTTTTTTTTTTTTTAAAGTTTAGGCCTCAGAAAGATGGGAAAGAGGAGCTGAATGAGAACTGCCTAGAAAAAGGGAATGGAAGGATATAAAAGCTCAAATACTGTTTAGCTGTAATGCTTCTTTGTGCTATGGGTTGTCCCTGAAAGCAAAAACTGAACAGGCACTTGTAACTGATGAAACTTCTAGAGGACTGACATCTTCAGAAGCCTTCCAGATCTAGGACCATGAGGAATAAAGAAATGAAGTTGATCTTGTAGATGCATCAAACCTATGCAGGATTCTGGGAGATTTCCAGGTGAAAGGACTCGTAGATCTAATGCAAAGCAAGGAAGAGGGCTTATGTTTGCTCCAGGCTAATGGTGTAGATCTGAGTGGGTTAATTATTTTCTACTGACCTCATCAATCTCAGGTCAAACTGATGTTCTCAACTAATCGAGGGTAAGGCCTCCTTGGCAGAGACCAGGGATTGTAGCCACCTCTGACATAAGACATGGGGGTGGCATGCAGCCATGTAGATCTTGTTTGCACATCTGTCCCCAATCTGTCCATTGTAAAATCTACATGTTTATTTTTATTGATGCTTTTACAGTTTGACAAATATATTTTTCTATGAAGAGAAACATAATTAACTTCAGTCATTTATATTAATCAGGAGGAAAAATAATGCAAACCAGATAATTTTGCACTGAACAGGTTGGGTAACCTCACGAATATAGACAATGCTGATTTATGTGTTTATGGAAAAGTAACACTGCTCTGGGGGTGTGGAGAGAAATAGGTTGGGAAAATGTACTGTTAAATGATCTGTGATTTCTGTGGAGTCCTGCTCAAGAAGTGTTTAAAATGTAAATGCAACTTTTTAGTGTGCTTATTGGGACTAAATTACTCAGAATGACAAACCAAGACATCATTAGATTCACAGTTTCTAAATGATGGGCTGACCCTCAGTCCCACAAATGAACCTCATTGATAAGGGTTTTCACTGGGATTTGTAGGGCAAAGCCATATTTCTACCAGTGACATGGTGCATTTTGCAAAAAAGTAAATGCTGACATCAAACTCACTACCTTCTCTCTAGAACTTGCATCAGATCCTAGTGGGAAAAAAACATAGTGTTGAAATGTCAACTTCATGGAATCAGTGACAAAATTCCTATGGGACTCAGAGGTGCCAGGCTCACCTGTAACACACTGGATAGCTGTATGACCAGATGTTACATACATGGAGGGGAATTCTCCCTGATCCCGTTTGATGCCCTAAAATGTGCATATTGAAGTCTTTGTGGTAGGTGTGTACTGAAAAGCATTTTTGTCTTTTAAAGACCCAGTAGGAGCAAAAAATTTACCTTCAAAAGACACATCTAGCTAAGTATCTCAGACCTGGCACAGGCACTTGAAACTTCAGGGGAAAGCTAAATAAGTCCTAACATACCTCAGCAGTTGTACAGTGGACTCTCTCATGTTTCCTCTTTCCTAAATGAAATGGGGAAATCCAGGCATAAGGCTCTTCTTAACTTCACATCTCCAAGAGGAGTCATTACCTCAAATATTCAATGGCCTTTTATCAGAACCTGTCAAAGCTCTGAACATGGCAGTCTCAGATGCACAGCTTTGTTTTCTCAGGTTGCCTAGATTTTGAAATAATATTTTATTAATCTTTTAAACAATCAATAATTAAAAGCAATAAACTTTGTTGGAAAGCTCCTTTTATCCCAGAGGATTTCAGAGAGGTTTGCAGACATCGTGCAGGGAGCGCAGGGAGCACAGAGCCACCTTTGTGCTGGCACAAAACAGCAGTTTAACCATGTGCAGCTTAACGTGTGCTAGAAAGTAAATGAAATATATTACTTACTACTTCATCTTCAGCAGAAAACCTGGGGACATGAAATATAATAATAATAATAATTCTGTAATGTTTCTGCAGGCATTTTTCCAAGACTGCAAAACACTGAAACTGCTATAGTGAGGGTGGGACTTGGATGCTGCTGAAAGTAAATTCAGCTTTAGCAAAACCAGCCTTTTTGTAGCTTTTAATGCTTATTGCCTGCCCTCACTGCGGCAGGTGTGGGGATATGGCAGGTACCCTTCAGCTGGAGGCATCCGGCAGCACTGAGGTGGGGACCTCCAAAGGTTTGATCTTTGATAGAGCAAATATTTCTAGTTGTAATGGTTATTAAGTATAGACACCAGATACTATGGGAAAGGTTTACATATTTGTCACCAAAATGTTGTGGTCCAGACTGGATGTTTTCTAAAGATCAGGCCAAACAGAAATGAACCAGGAAAGCCCTAATGCCTCTGTGATGTGGAAGGTTGGACTAAGCAATCAGGATGTTTTCTTTCTGGCTCTGCTGTTTGCAAAATGCTTTACGGTTCAAGCCCACAGTCCTTTTGGATTCCAATTTGGTTTGCTACCAAAATGAGAGATCCATGCCAGTGTACAATTTTCAATACCATTTGCTTTAATGTTGCAGTTCAGGCTTTTCTGCACATCCATACTAAGGACTCTCCATTTTTATTTCAGCCTCAAAAGCTGCTGAATGGTTAATTAAAGAGTTTTAATGAAGAATAAAATAAAAGCACCACCCACAGGCAGAGAACAGGTCTGGAAATCTTAATTGGAAAGCTTCTCTCTATTATAAACAATTGAAAGACCTGTTGGCTTTAGGTAATTTCTTGCTGGGATCTGAGCCACCAGGACAACTTTCACTGTCCCAAGTCTATTGTTGGTACTGATTAAGCTTTACAGAGAGTTGTAGCAGGTAAACTCCTTTGTCTGCTAAGATCTCTTATATCCCTTTTGTTAAACACTTTGAAGGAATGAGCAAAACTAGCATACAATGGGGCATAAACATTAGCAAATTGGGCTATTAAATTACTGCATGGGCCACACTCAGTGTAAGCCTCTTTCTGCACCTCTGCAGGGTATCATTATTGAGGTTTTATTCTGGTGCAAGCAGATGACTTCAATTTACACCTGTAAGAACATTCTGAATCCAGACAAAACCTGAAGTACTGCTCTGGTGCAAGTCATGCCACATCAAGCATATTGTTATTGTTGTTATTATTACTAAATCTGTTCACCATAGACAATGACCAGCGGTTTGGAGTGTGCAGTTATCCATGGAAATCTCAGTACCACCAGACTCTTGGAACAGAAACAGACAAAAGTTGCTCAACAATAAATTCAGTGCTCTGTGATTTATGCACATTTGCAGAAGTCCCAGGGAATTGCCATTCTTTCTTTCACTGTTTACCATCTTCAGACAAAGAATACGAGAGCTTGTGAAAATAGTCCCTATTGAATGTTGTCAGAATAATGATCGTTTTTTCCACACTGTTTAGCTCCATGGTAGTCTCTTTCTGCTTGTCAGTAACCACATAAGTGGCGTTGCACTGTAGATAAGTGATGTCATCTGGGAGTGTGCTCGAATCACGTCAGCTCCATGGCAGCTTCCCACGCAGAGCTGAGGTGACAGTTTGCAGGGTGCTCTGCTTTTTTACACAGAAGTGGGGGTCAGACTGACTGGTGGGAGTTAAAAACCCCAAATCTTGTTTTGTTTTTCAGAATAAGTTTTGATTAGATAATTGCTCCAGTAGAGGCCCCCCTGGATTGCTTCAGTTTCATCTCTCTTTAAACACCACCACCTACTTCTGTTCTTCCTTCCCCCTTACTCTATGATCCTGGCTGCAGCTTTACTTGTTCTGTCCTTGAGCTTCTCTACAGCTCAGAAAAACTCCCTGGTACGAGCTACTCAGCATCAGGGCAGCCTCCTCCCTCTCAGCCACTTTCATCTCTGCTTTGAACCCACCTATCCTCCTGCTCAGCTTTTGTTTCTCTGTTGAGCATCTTGTTATCCTGACGGTCAAGGACACTGGATAAAAACAAAGGATTTAGGCTTTCAGTTTCCCATATGGAAATTTTCAAGGGGCTTTTGTGAAGCCTTCCAAAGGATACAAATTGCAAAACCTTTTGAACACTGGAGATTAAGGGTATGGGCATACAAACACCTTGCCTCTCGCTGCACGTCAGCAGCTTCACAGAAGCTGCCGGTGTGTATCCTCTTTTCCCTTTGTACGTGCGAAAGAGCATGCCCCTCTTACCGTGGGGAATAAGCTGCCTCTCATTTGCTATGGATTAAGAGTGCATACACGCATGGGCAATCATGACAACGTGGCTGGTGTGCTGCAGTGTGCTCTCTGCCTCATCGCGTGACACCTCATTCATCACGAATGTGACTCCCTGTCACGCCACTGACAATCGCATGAAGCCTTGAACTCTCTGTTCCTTCTCCTCTGGTCTCTGCATCTCAGTGACTCCTTCTGGCATTTTCTGTCCTCCGCATTTCATCTTATGGCAGCCAGGGAAACTGCTCAAGTTATTATAGAGAAGAGCTAACCAGAGTGTAACAGAGCTTTTGATGTCCAAAGCGCTTTGCCTACACCCACATTGCAGATGACAGAAAGATTTTAGGTGACAGTCTTTATTTTCCAGCCTGAGGAAAAACTGCCCACCCATGCTGAAAGGAACATATCACCCATGGCTTGCGGATGAAGCACCTTGCCAAGGGCCATGCTGAAATATTTTTATTTCTGTAGACATGCTGCTTCACACTGTAACCAAACTAAGCAGTCAGGCATGATCCCATACAGCACAAGAAACTCTCAGCAGCCAGGAAAACTTAAGGGTGGTAGACAAGCTTTTTGTTGTCTTTCTTTTGCACGTGGTATATATTTTTGCCCATCACTGAAAAGAATGGAGACATAAGGCCCAATCCTGAAGATCTGTGATCATGAACACTCTGCTGGAAATGTGTCTATAGCTTGCTAGACCTGCTATTTTGGTCAAAATGTTATTTAGAAAAAGATGGCAGGTATTAGTCAAAAAGTTTGTCTTGATGAAATGGTACTGCTTACACTGGGCTTGTAATGCATTTTAAAATACATTTGGCAAAAAGATGCAAACAATTTTGCTATCATTATTTTAGGAGATTTTGATGTTACTAAGGCGTTACACTTACAGTCATATTTCATCAATAGATCTCTCATTATTGTGCAAATATGAACAAATGATACCATTATTTGTGTTTTACAGCTAAAAATTGTGTCACAGAAGAGGAAAATGGTAAACTCAAGGTAACTCTAGACTGGCGTTCAGGTCTTTTGTTATATATCTTTGCTCCCTTAAAAAAGCATCCTTATTTTTTCTCTGCTTTGTCCCTGAATTTTTACTTCCTATCTTATATTCTTATACACTGTTCTGATGCAATATTAAACAGCTAACACATTTCTTCCCTGAGGTATCACTCAGGTGGTCAAATTGTCCCTGTGTTTCGACATCTATAGAGCATGTTGAGGTTTTTCCTGGAAAAATAAAATAAAATAAAAAAAATGTTCCTGAAGTTATTTCTGGAGATAGGAGAGTGCCAAAATGACCTTGACTTTGAAGGCACTTCTGAGCCTATAGTTATATAGTTATAATGCAGTAGATTAAAAAAGCATCTGAATCTTTGGTCAGAAAGTCCAAAAGTCTGATGCTTGGCTCCAGTGTCTGCATTTGGAGTCTCTTTCTAGCTGGTTTCAATGCTGAGGATCTTGCTGGTACAGTTGTCCACAGAGTATGCACCAGTACCTCTTATTTTTTGGGGGCGGTGGTTTAATGTGCAGAAAAGCTAAGAAACAGAATGAGTATTGCCAGGTAGTTACTTTCCTATGGAGATAATTGCTGTGCCCAGCACAGTGGTCCTTGGCAGTGCTGGAAGGCTCTGTGTGATTTGGACAAGAAAAGAACTGTCAGTGTCACTCAGAAGATCACGCCCAAGGATCTGCAACAACATTTGGAAAAAAGCTGGAGAAGGTTTGTTTTTGTTGTTTTTTTTTTTTTTTTTTTTTAAAGTAGGAAACTGACAACTAAAGTGGTCTCTTTGTCATTAAATGCACCATACTCATTTTTTTGTTGCTGTTGGTTGTAAGTGTCTCATGACTGCTATTGAACTGAGCAAAATTTCTGAGGTTAATAGATGTACTTATTCATTTGTTTCTCATCTGCTGTTTTAAAACTATACCTTCATCTAGTGCTTCACCTAAAAAGTGAGTTTTAACACTCTGCCCCTTGAGAGGCTATAAACTGGAGGTGGGTTGGTGATGGGTGAGGGGCTTTTGCCGTCAAAGGAGATACTATCATCCAGGACTGAATGGGCAACGCATTCATATTCCCATACCATCACTCAGATACTCTCAGACAATTAAGCAGGGGAAATGAATTTAAAATTTAATACTCTTTGGTTCAGCCTCTTGAAATTAATTTTATTAATCAACATTGATTTTTAAAACATTTTTTTCATAATAGTGTCATAATTTTTCCTGTTAAAGAGAGTAGCAGGGAACCTGGCAAAGGTTTGGGAATGACTGAACCTGATTTTGTATTCCACGTGCTGTGGCCCAGAAGCCAGCCTGTGACAGATTTCTTTATTGAATCTTCCGGTAGGCTCTTTGTGAGAATCATTTTGTAAATGAGAGTTTGTAAGCTGTGACCATGGTAAAGGATCATTGTCCATAAGAGTGGACAGGCCTGATTAATAGTAGTGAACAAAGGCTATCACCTTGAAGGTCACCCACTCAGATTTAGCCCAGTCAGGGCAGTGACAGCAACTTCTTTGCTTCTCAGAACTGTAAGGGACAAGAATGACGGTCAGAAACCCAGGCAAAAAATTGCACCACAAAAATATAGAAGGGAGGTGAGAGGGAGAATACTCGCATGTCTAGGGACACCTAGCATAAGGGCTTAGTTTGTCTGCTAATCTCCCCAAGACCTGTTATGTTAGAAGATTCTGCAACATCTGTAAGAGAAGCTTCTCTCTCTATGTGGTCTCTTTAGGGAGCCTAAATGGACTAATTAGCTTAATTGGGTCATGTAAGTACTGCCTCAAACGTGAGTCCTAGTAGCAGGCTTTCTGGGAAGACTGAGAAGCAATTGAGATTTCCAGGACAGAAGCTGTTTCCTGCAATCACACAGTGTCTGGGTCACTGAAGAGCTCTGAACCTCTACTGCCTCTATTGCTGTTAAAAAACCCAGTATGTCACACAGTGCATAAGGAGGTCATGCCACTGTTGCAGCTTGTGCTAACTGTATTTTGTGGAGAGAATTTGGAGACTGCATTATGACTGCCAAGAAGATGTGACAGGAACAGGTATGTGCAAACTCTGATTTCTTGTGAACATACAAAATCTGTGAAGATGTGTTGTGGTGGTTTCACCCTTTTGGTTCGCAGCCAAACACAGCCTGCTATCTCACTCTCCCGCCTCCCCCTCCAGGGAGTAGGGGAGAGAATTGGAAGGAAAAGGGTAAGGAGACTCGTGGGTTGAAATAAAAACTATTTACTAATAAATATAAAATGATAATTATAATAACAGTAAGAGCAGAATATACAAATGAGTGATGCACAGTGAAATTGCTCACCACCCACCGACCAATGCCCAGCATGTGCCAGCCAGTGATCCTGGAGCAGAGACAGTCCCAAAAACCGAAACCCCAGAAGAGCGATCCCGACTGATCTCCAAAATAATACCCCCATCTTCCAGTCAACCCTGGTTAATATACTGAACATGACATGGTATGTTGTGGAATATCTCATTGGCACATCCAAATGCCAGTTTGCTCCACTTCTCCCCTCCCAGTCCTTCGCACTTGCAAACTACCCGAACATAATGGCCTTGAGCTCTAGCAGCAATCAATAACATTAGTACTTTATCAACATTCTTCTCATAATAAATCCCATACTGAAACTAAAAGAGAGCTATTCTAGCCAATAAGAAGAAAATTAACTCTATCCTAGCAAAACCAGGACAAGTGTTTATGAAATGAGAGGTTGACCCTGAGGAAATAGAAAGATTCCTTGCCATCTTTGAACTGATTTATACATACCTGCTGGACTGATGAGCCAATCAAGAATCCATTGAAGATTAGAAGGAAAAAAATAGATATTTGAATACTATCTTGGATCAGTGATGTGGCTATTTGTTAAACAAGGGGGGAAGACCAAATAAAGAACATGCAATAAAGTGGATCTGGAGGAATGGGGAGGAAAGGGCGATAAGGCTGTTAATTGTTAATTGAGCATCAGCTAATCATTCTATTAGTCAGAAAATCAAAATCAGACTGCTGAATGATTGAGCCAATTCACTAATTTTCATTATCAGCAAAGTGAAAGAAGGGAGAGGGGGATGACTGGTGT
The DNA here is from genome assembly GCF_000700745.2 of Antrostomus carolinensis. Classification (NCBI taxonomy): domain Eukaryota; kingdom Metazoa; phylum Chordata; class Aves; order Caprimulgiformes; family Caprimulgidae; genus Antrostomus; species Antrostomus carolinensis. Next base: position 10,986 of record NW_010331234.1, on the reverse strand, counting down.
GCCTTCCTCATACTGCTTTCCAAGTAACTTGTGAAAAGAAGATGGCAACAGTATATGAATGTGAAATAAATTGTGAAGGATGGTGTAGTCATGACTCCTAAGACAGAGGGGCTGAGGGTTTCTGCATAAAACTGAATAAAATACATCTGCCTACCATGGAGCAGGTTTGCAGTTGACTTCAGACGCTACTGGAGCCATGCTTGGAGATGAGCTTACCTTGGCCACATGTGTCTTTACCCCCTGAGTGACTTGATGTCAGGAAATAAACCCTAGGATTATTGTTATCTTAATAACAGTGGAATAAATAATTTATTTGAGAGAGTCAGAGCTCTTGGATTAGTGTTGGAGGCCCTGGCATCAGTCACTGAGATTGCACCTCCAGAGAGGTCAATGCATTCATGCAGGCAAAATGAATTTTACTTTGTTTACAAAAATTATTATTTCTCACAATGATATTTCCTTATGCTTCCCAAACAGTTTTTACTGCATACTTCCAAAATGCTTTATAAGCTTCATGAATTTAGTTTCAAAACATGCTCTGCCATTCTTAACATTTCCTTGTGTTCACCCTTTTCCCAATTTTGTATGCGATTATGGAAGTTAGGGTATGAGTTGTAAAATGTGAATTTAACAGTACACCACTCACAATGGGAATGAACTGCCAACTGCTAATTATTCACTAGAAAAGTTCATGGATGACTGTGAATAACAAATACATCTGAGAGCTTTACAGTCTGCCCCTGGACAATTCATAAGTACAGAAATGGCAACATTCATTGTATGATTTATTTGTTGTGAAGTGTTTACTTGGCTCTGCTCCTGTGTGTGTAACGCCAAGCCAACAACAGTAGGACCAAAACAGACTTTCTTGTGAGATATTCAGAGCTTCCTTTCTCAAATCTGGCCAGAAAATACAAAAAGAACAGCTTTTCTTGTGGCATTTTAGTATTTCCAGTCTCTGATCCCAGGAGCACAGAAGCAGCAAAAAACCCAAAGTGAATGAACAGAGAAGAGATTCCTTAAAAAAGATTTTCTCAAGCAACAGCTACTGGTACCCAGCAATTCTTTCATCAAATCCAGTTTTTGCCTGTGTGCTGTGTTGCAGGAAATCACACTGGACAGTTATAACATTCCCTTTGGGGTCCAGTGGATTTTAAAGCCTCCAATGAAACCTCAAGTAAACACCTAGGGGTGAAGTGGAATCAGTACTGACATTTTTCCTGAACTGTTTCTCCAGTATGGCTGAGGATAAGTAAAATGAATTCTGTCAGGATCCTGCAGCAGCCCTGCAAGAAACCTTTATTTCAAGAGACCTGTGGACACCCAGCACTGTGCTGTCAAAACTCAACCTGACCTTGCATAGCCTATCTGTCAGGTGGGTCTATAGAACTTCTCTTGCCTTTTCAGCTACTGAATACTGTGTGAGGACTGTCAGCTTGACAGGTGGCTTTCAGTGTTGTTGGTTCCAAAGTTTTAAAAAATAAATTGTCCATGAAATCCTGATTTTGATTTACAATCACAAATCTTAAAACTTCCGGGGATATTTGATATTTTTGGCTCTGGATATTGAGCAGTTTGTGTACCCCAGTGGTCATATTTTCACATTTCTCAGGAACTACAAGAGCTAGAGAGTTGAGACAAACACACAAAAAAAGATCCTCCTTCCATCTCTAGACTTTAGGAGCTAGAGCTTCAAGTAAAGCACTGATTTTATGAGAACTGGCAAAACGCATTCCTGTTCTTTCTCTGGAGACTACTGGTCTTGTATAGCATTATCTTCTCTGTTTCCAGTGTGTGCTTGTCAAAACGTTTCACTCCTCCTTTTCAGCCTATGACTGATCCCAGCTCCTCCCTGGGCCCTGTGCCTTGCTTCAACTTGGAAAGCATAATGTTTTTAGGGAACAGATGCTTGGCTGCCTAAAGATGCCACCTATAATTGGCAAATCATCTCCTGAAATGGAAAGGAAACATTAGCCTGGGCTTTGACATGTCAGATCTGAGGGGAGAGTGGAAGTGTTCTGGAAGGGGCCTTGGGCAGAGCCAGGTTGGTAGGGTTGCCATGGCAATCAGCTTTTTTACCACGTCAAGGTCCCCCTAACGAAAGAGCAGAAGGTGTAATTAGGAGAGGATTGAAAGTAAAATATACATATCAGAGTGTTTTAGGTTGCAAGAAAAGTGAGCAAAGAGATGGATCTGCTTCAACAGTTCATGAATTAATAGAAAGACTGAACCTCCTTTTGGTTTGAATAACATAAATGACAGATTTTTCAGCAACTTCATGTCAAGAGGTGATGCTGTGGCACAAGTACAAACTGAGAGAAGCATTCAGATGTGCAAACTAAACTCATACTTAATTCACATGAAGAATTACCCTGTGTAGGTTAATGATAGCTTTTCTATTCCTCCCATTTTCATCGAAAGAAATGGTCAGGTAATCAGAAAGTACCATTGATTTGGGCCTTGGTTTGAGCAGAGTGAAATAACCCATAACAGCTGTGATGGCTTGTTGCATAAGACAGTGTTTTCCTCTAGCATATAGATCACCTTGTGGGAGGATCCAATTTTAAGAATAAGAAGATTGGAGCTATGGTATAGTAACAGATGGGTGCTAAAAAATTTGTTAATTCTTGTACTGTTATTGATAAAAGCACAACCCTGTGCTGTGCAGGCTCCTATACAAATTTAACTGGTTACAAGGTGTAGCAGGATCATCTACTTACTTCAGTCGGGAAGAAAGGCAGTACATTTCATTGAAAGAAAAGGGCAGATCCAGGCATTGCTTTGTATGAGATGTCTTCTGTAAGCACTAACCTGCTTAACCAGGCTTTGAAGGCTGCTTAACCAAGCTTCTTATTGGAAGAATCATTCATTTTGGATTCACAAAAGTTCCTGCACTTCAGCTGTGCCTTCAGATTCAGTAGGTGTAAATGAGGAAAATAAGAGTAGTACACAGCTAAGCGTGGGAGCCCTTAAGCAGGGAAATGTGGGCAAAGACCCTTACCCTTCCCATGGGCCCCTGGATGTCTCTGCCGACTCTCTGCCTACCCATGCAAATGGCCTTCACATAGCTTATTGACTGGGTGTCTGCACACATTGCTGCTTTAGTTTGCCCTGGAAAGCCTCAGAAGTGGAGAAAGGAGTGTGTGTGAGACAAACTGAATGCTCTTGGTCAGGGTCTGCTGTGACATTCTTTTCTTAAAGGAAGACATTGGGGTCTGGAGGGGTTAATAATACAAACAGCTAAATAAATCTAAAACATGCACTGAAGTATAATGTTATAACAGAGTAAATTATACGCTTCAAAAGATCCCTGCTTACATATTTAGCCAGTGTTGGCTACGCATCTACTCACACTGTACTGTGTATATTTGAGTGACTGGAACAATTCCCAAGGTTAATTACTAAACTAACCAAAGGCCTTGACTCATTTAGAGCTGATGGAGACCACTGCACTTATTCCTCAAATTTATCAAGCAAATACAATTATGCTGGTCATGACATACGGCTTGACTAATAGCACAGGCCTATTGGACTGAAAAACCCTGCCTTGGCATGTGTCTCTCAGCCACAGGGAAACTCTCACACACCATAAGATGGGAGCTGATGCAGGAGGGAAAGTAATGCTCACCTACTCGGTATTCCCACTGCTGCCTTGATTTTAAATTACATTGCATAGCTGAAAACTATAGAAATATATCACATTATCTTCCTTGGAAGCTTGGGATATGTTTGTGGATAGTTCTTGCTAAGCGGACTTCTGATTATAGGACACAAAGCAGTCTAGTTGACTAAGACAAGTGAGTCAATAAGCAAGATGAACACACATAATTGAGGTCTTTGAGGTGGTGTTTGAACCAGCTGCCAGTGAACTCCCACCATAGTTTTCTGTGGAAAAAAGACCTGTGAATAGGTGAAGAATGGCTCCAAGCCACCTGATGCAACCTGCTGCTCTGACATCTGCGTATCAGCCTTTGCAAAGACTGGCAGGTACGCACTTGATGTAACTGCTTGTCAGTGAGCCACTGACACAAACAAAAGTTCCTCTTGCTGTCTCACGTCCTCTGCAAGCCAGTGTCAATGCTTCATCTCCTCACCTTTCACTGCACGTTACTGCACCACACGTAATTGTCCTTATTCAGAAGGTTTCTCCAGGAGGAATTTTATTTCCCTAAAGTGAATAACTTTTAAAATATGCATTCTGACAAACACACAAAATCACAAACCTATAAACAGATAGGAAGGCAGGGCAACGAATCTGTCATTTCCAAGGTTAATTTATAATCTGAAAAAGTCTTTTCCACTTCTAAGGTAATAATAATTATATCCTTAAAAAATGTTATTATGTTCCTTATTCAGCACTAACTTATATGTGTAGTTATGGATATCCCTGCTTAATAAAACCCTTAAATATACAATTAAATCCTACTAAAGCCCACTTTTAAGAGTTTAGCTGAAATGGCACTTAATTCATTGCAGCTTTAATAGACCCTCTATTAATCCTATCTAAATATGAAATAATAAAGCAGGAAGTATCATCCATAACACCAGAATTATGACATTTATTAACAGAGGTGGTCTTGAGCACTATCTACTTTCAAAATAGTTTTTCCTCTTTGGTTAATCTGGGCTGCATCTTGGCTGCCCTTGGCTGCAGTGCCTTTGACGTTGAATTTCTCATCTGCCTGTACAATTTTGACTGTGAAGATGTCATGGAACAGGACAGTTTGGGTGTCAGACAGCTGCCCAGTTTATCTGTTTTCAAGTGGGAAAATAGGGAGTGTAATGACAGAGCTAATGTAGGAAGACTTGACCTAAGAAGCTTGAGGACTGCTGATTTAGAGTAATAAGTTTCTTAAAGAAAACAAAAGAAAAGAAGACAAACCACCTTTGAAGCCTGGACAGGCTTTATGATGATCCTTTTAGAGTTTGAATATGTGGATGTTTCACATAGCAGCATTTGGAAGAAAATCCAACCCTGCTTTATTTACAATCTTTTTATCTTCTGGAAGACCTGGTGCATTTCAGCAATCCAAAAAGCAATGTAATTTTGAAAATTGTTTTTTAAAAAAAGAAGAAAAGTGGAATGGGAAAAAGTTGCAAGCATTTGTTTGTTCTATTATAGATTTATTTTTATGTGTTTTTGCAATCACACATGTGCTTTTGTCCTCATCATAGATATCAGCCCCCCCCTTTTTGTGAACAGATGTGAATGAAAGGTTCAGTCATGTGCTGGAGTGAAAAGCATTTTTTCCTTTATAAGTTGGAGCCAAATTGCAGGGGTCAGTGTGTGCCAAGCACAAAGTAAGATGAATGAACCTCTTGCACCACACCAATAAGAAGTCAATGGAGTCTTTGAGGACAGGTTATCTGGATGCGTACAACTTATGACAGAGGCACCAATGTTGCTATAAAGTCAAGGAGCTAAAAATCAGGCAGATAGATAGACAGTAATTAAAAGAAGTATTTCCCACAGAGGACTACAGAGACACTGGTCTGCAGCAGAAAGTGGTAGAAGGAGAGCTTGACATCTATCTGTATGCCTCCAGAATCACGGAATCACAGGGGCTGGAAGGGACCTCAGGAGATCATCTAGTCCAATCCCCTGCCAAACCATGTTCCCTACAACAGGTTGCACAGGAAAGTGTCCAGGCAGGTCTTGAACATCTCCAGAGATGGAGACTCTGCAACCTCTCTGGGCAGCCTATTTCATTGCTCCGTCACCGTTACAGTAAAGAAGTTTTTCCTTAAGTTGATATGGAACGTTTGGTGTTCCCATTTTTGCCCAGTGACAGCTGATACCACTTGCTGTGTGCAGAGCCACTTGCTCCTCTTCCTGGACGAGGTCTGGTAGCCAGCACAGGACTCATGCTGGCAGAGAGGTCATTGTTACTGAGCCTCACTTCATCATCTACTGATCCATGGTTTGGAGAGAGAGCTTAATTTAGTTGCAGATTGTAATTTCTGGGCCTGATCTGCATGCAGGAATAACTCCCATTCAAAACATCTTGCTGTCCTTTTGTGGCACTGGCGAGAGCTGGGGTGACTGGTCCCTTCAAGAAACTCCTGTATGTCTTCACTGACTACTGATCACCACTGGCCCAGGGAGCTGTGCTTGCTTCTCAAACTTTGTAGATGTTTCCTGGCTCTGACTCCCATGAATTATTTTCCCTGAGTCTGAGTTATTTTCCCAAATCCTATGGAGAATTAGGAATGTTGTTGCTGAAATACCCTAATAATTCAGGATCGCTCTGATATACAATCCTAATTAGGTCCCTCCATTCATTATAGTTGATTCTTTAACTGTGGCGTGGCCTGCTACACTTTTCAACAGGATTTATCTTATTCAGTGAACATGATTAGTCTTGCTCTGTGGGGTCCTCTTGGCTGCATTTCCAGTCCTCAGATGGCCTCTGAGTTTGTGAGTCTGGGTACAAACCTTGTGCCCAGAGTGCAGGTCAGGGAGAAACATGAATGTGTATCAACCCCTTCTTATGCTAGTAAGGAAACCTTGGCATACAACAAAAAAGGAAGCCACTGTATTCCCCCAAAATGTGCCAAGTCTGGATAGTCAGTTCACCAGGCATTTTGAGTGCCCGTACAGGTACAGGTGAGGCAAAGCACAACTTACGTGACATCCATCTTTCCCTGGTGCAGACACTAGGAGGAGATTTTCACAGTGAATACAATAGGGGCCTGGAGAAGATGGTGGACAGTGTCATTGTGGCTGGATAACTGTGATGCTGTCTGGAAAAATGGATTCTGCCTGTGTTGCAGCCATAGGGCTTGTGTGTGATGCTGGGCAGAGAGATACTAACTCAGTGTTTTCCATATCCTGCCTGTGCACCATGAGAGCTGTGGAGTCTGCCTTGTAAAACAGAGGAGAAAAATCAGCAACCAGACTCAAAGCAATTACAGTGCCACAAAACCTCACTTACCCTACCAAATCAGGGCTTTCAAATGAAATACCCAGCAGTGCTGGACATTTCAGATGTAATATCTCACTGTCGCAGTTCCCCGTCTCCATGGGAAGTAACAATACCACATCGTTTCTCAAGATTTGTTGCCTATATCAATCAATTAGTTTTTTGCAAACCACTCAAACACTGCAGTGACGAATGCTTTAAAGAACTTATGATTAATGTTGTCTTCAGATTAGGTCTTCACAGTGTACATAAATAAGGCCTGGAGCTGTACATAGAAAAATGAAGATAAAATGAAACACTGAACAGCTGCTTCTAGAGGGAGCAGATCCACTGGGCACTCCAGGTGGTGAAGGCGCTCAGAGGTGGTGTATGTGAGCATGAAATTAAAGACTGTAACACATGCTTTGCCCACACAGGACTGAAGTAAGCGTGCATAGAGCTTTTTTTATTTTTATCTTTGAGTTTGCAACTTTTCAACCTTTTAATTCATTTAATGTGAGGGGTTTTTATGTAATTCATGTACCAAGACACAGATACAACTCAAAGAGCTAATTTATTTGTGTCTGGGTACACAAAGTACATTTTAAAAAAGAAGAAAACAACCCTTTTACACAAATAACTAAAACACTGGAAATCACATGGCTGGTAGTCGCGTGCTTGTGCAACCTTGTCATGAATACTATGAGGGACATGGTCCCCATTGAGGAGTACCAATATAATATTCTTTCTTGGGTCATATTGCATAGTGTCCCTACCAAATCCCAGCCCCTTGTATCCATGAGATTATCACGGTATCCTGTATTCTTAAGCAAGGAGCCATCACTGAGCCATCTGCTGAATTGCTGAGGAAGGACTGACAATCCAGCTTTCTGCTCCATCTTGTCTGCTTCAGAATTTGGGTGCAAAAATGGTACCCTGACTTTCCCCTCACTGTTGGCAGTTTGGCTTCAATTTAGTGTGAACATGAGTCCTGTGGTTGCCAGCAGCATTAAAACACTGGACAACACTTTCTGACTCAACTCAAGTGTCTTGGAAATCCTACGGTGAGCACTTTCCAGCTGGGAAAGGCAAGGTCTCCTGGGAGCTGGTGCCAGCCCTGTCTGGCTGTGGTTTTAGTGCAGGGGGGACTGCAGACAGGGACTGATCTGGTGCTGCTGGCAGAAAGTCCCAGGGAACTAACTCGGAATAGCTCAGGCTTCTCTGAAACATGGTCTGGGCTAGTGATGAATTAGCAAACAGGAGCCAGTGAACTTTTTATCCTGAGGTTTAGTGCTCATCCCCAAGGCTAAATGAAGTGAGCATGCAATCCAGCTGAAGTTTAGGTGTCTTCTGTCCTGTCTTCCTTCACTCAGGTGCATGAAAAATGTGGGGTCAAATCAGCCGGTGGTGTCCCAGCCTTGGAGAGACTCAACAGGATAGCAAACTGAGCATCTCACCTGCCAGGGCCTTCAGGTGTGATGTTTTTTCTGCACCAATGCTTCTGTTGTAGCTCTTCTTGGGAGACCAGACCCAGAATTAGCAACATGGATTTCTTCCTCTCACCCACCTTCCCTGCCAGATGCACTGTCTCACTGCACAAGATCTGAAACCCCTTTTCAACAAACTAGTACTCTGTTGTGGAGGGAATCTAACCTGTACTAAACTACCGCTAGGCCAATCAGAGCTTGCCAGTTCAGTTTAAAAACAAAAAATCTCAACTAATTTTCTGCATGTATGTTTTCCCTACATGTTCTTTAGCTTTTCCTTGGCATTTCTATAGCAGCAGGAGACTATTATCTTGTCAACAATGGTCTATTGCATTGACATTATCTCTTAATTACACAATTACTTTGTTATGTACTGTATTATGAGCAATAAAACATTTGAAGTACTTCAAGCAAATACAGTTTTAAAGGTTTAAAACAAAAAAAAAAAAAAAGGCAACCACCAACCCTTGATTCAAACTATCTGCTAAGTGTAAGTACTTTTTTGTACTCTTGATAGATTAATGAAGTAATAGTACAATTAGTGCTAGAAAAGGTGTAAGTAAAATGGTGATGTTTGTTGGGATTGGTAAAATGGTACTCTTTATCTTCTTATCCTGAAAGGCATGTAAGGAATCTGGGCTCATATTACTCCTTATCCTATTGCCATGGGACTCCTCAAAAATGAACTAGGCCAAATCTAGCTCATGCTGTGTGACTAGAGTCATCCTGACAGCATATTGTATCTGCTAGCTACATCATCAGGGAAGTGCTCTCAGTGCTGGCACACACAGGAAAGCCAGCTGCTCACAGTGGTGCTGGCCTGACTGCAGCGCTGGGTACCTACGGGATCACATCGCAGCACCAAGTACAAATCTGTGATAACTGCACTGGTTTTTCACTTCAGAGAAGCTAACCTGGGGTACCATACTGGCACTGCTGTTGCCTGAAATTACACTGGAAAATGCAACTCATGGGCAGGTGCTCTGATAACCCAATCCCATACCTACCAGGTTATTGCTCACCAGCAGCTGCATCATGATACTTTGATGGTACTTTGCCATTGACCTTGAATGACAGCAAACTCGGGACTGTCACCTAGATAAACTGGTGCATTTGGTAAGTATTTTATTTCAGAAACAAATCTCCTTAACCTCTTAAAAGTCCAACATTGCTGACTTTTAGATCTATCACTTTTTTCAACCTTAGCTTTGCCTCCTGACAAAATCAATATTCTAAAAATAAATAAATAAGCATACAGTGCAAGCATCTAAATTGAAAAGCAGCAGTTGGCAGAGCTATGCATCTTTAATCTGGATTTAGTCAGCCAGATAGAGTGAAGCTTGGCAAGACCCCTCAGGCAAAGCATTCAACAAATTTACTGTACTGCACTTAAGAAGTCCATCACTCCTTTCACCTTTACACAAGTACAAAAGAG
>NW_010331234.1:0-1152 GCF_000700745.2 Antrostomus carolinensis | reverse complement strand
AATGCTTCCATTCACCTCTACCACAGCTCCTCTCAGCCTCTCTCCTGGGCTAATGGAGGAGGACAGTGATGGCTGTTGGTTAAGGCTTTGTGTGTCAACACAAAGGAGGGGACGAGTCCCCATGGTTGGTGGGGAGAAGAGGTGCAATGAAGTTGGAGGAGCAGGCTGCAAGTGTAAACATCTGTACTGGATTCATTGAGGCCCTTGCATTGTCTCAGGCTCTCTGAAAGAAAATATATTTGCAAAGGAGCACCTTGTTTCAACACAGAGTGGTTTGGGGGTTTTTTTTGTTTGAGAGAACCATACAGGGAGGATTTAAGGGCGGTGACTTGAGCAGGACTACTTCTCTTGTTTCATCTGTAGCATTCCTAGCACTGCCAGTAAAGAACTGAACAAAAATATGCCAGAAAGATGCTTCCAGCTGCTCAACTTCTCATCCACTCTCATCACCAGAGGATTTTAACTGAGACCCTTAGCCCTTTCTGGTAATCAAAGAAGGATATAATAATTTTGCATTATTGGAGAAGGAAGAGATAAGAGAAAATGTAGGTCTGTTAAACATCATCCAGGGAACTAAAACCATCAGCTCTGAAGTACTATCTGAATGCAGATATTGCAGTGATGGACAATAAGTAAGGCAGTAAGCAGAGCACATAGGCTTTTACACCAGTTTGTTTGCTTCCTTGGGCTTCTCATCGAGTTGCTACACACAGTTTAGCTAAGATTCAATGCTGGTTTTGCACTGAAATATTTACCAGAGGAAGAGATAAGTGTAAGCTGCACTGAGATCTCAACTGAGATCTCAGCCCCCTGTGACATATTGTAAATGGGCCTAAGCCCATTCAGGCTTTGCAAAAATATGAATATCTTTAGGAAGGATTGAAAACAGAAAATAATATAATTTCTAGAGGAAGGAATCTTGTGCATAGAACCAGCAGGAAATGAGTGACAAAATGAAGAGGGGAATTCTTTTTCTTGCACAGAAATAAATGTTTCCTATTAGCCCATGGACAATGTGTTGGAAAGCAAATGAGGTCTGTTCAAGCTTTTAACTTGTTTGTGTCTGCTTGGCTGTGTTTTGCATGCACTAACTGCTCTGGTAACCCTGGTCTCAGCCTCTAAAAGGATACAGACTCTTCAGGAAGGACAGGC
>NW_010331233.1:0-5338 GCF_000700745.2 Antrostomus carolinensis | reverse complement strand
GCCACAAGCCTGTGCCAGTGGGACCTCTGCATTGCAGCTAACTGAAAATTGACAGAATCAGTGAATTAGCCTTTGCTGACCTTCATTCTGCTGCAACTATCGTGCTCTCTGCAGGAAGTTCCACCTGAACATGAGGAAGAACTTCTTTACTGTGAGGGTGATTGAGCACTGGCACAGGCTGCCCAGAGAGGTTGTGGAATCTCCCTCCCTGGAAATACTCAAAAACCATCTGGACAAAATCCTGGTTCATGTGCTCTAGGAGTCCCTGCTTGAGCAGGGGGGTTGGACCTTCAGAGGTCCCTTCCAACCTCAACCATTCTGTGATTCTGTGTGATTCTGTAAAGTTACCTGAGATATATCTACACGCTGCTCACAGAGATTGCTGGGCTGATGCGGGTATCATGTCATCTGAGTAATACCTTACAATTTGAGTAGTCTAATTTTCTCCCATGTGACCTCTTGTAAAGTGAATTGTCAGTATTATGAAGAGTAACAGAGCCAGGTCAAATGTGGACTTACTGTATGCGCTCACAATAGTCATTACAATAGCAACATATGGAAAAAAATGTTGGCAGCTATCAGCTGTGTCCTCTCTACTCTTGTGAACATCAGAAAACATTTTACAAAGGTAGTCTGATCAGCTGCTTGAATGCCACATACACTTAGGAAACAAATAGGTATGCCAAGCCTCACCATACATTTCCTTGTTTTGTGGATCTTCTTTCCTCAGAAATAAATTGCAGCACTTGGCTGAACTAAGTCTGAAAAGGGAATTCTTACTGAAGAGAACTGAAGGGTGTTTTTATGCTGCCGTTTTACACTCTCAAGTGGATCAAAAAGTTTTTACTGATAATCGTGCCCAATGAATTAACTTCAAGATCAAGGTTTCTAAATGTTATTTTCAAAAAGGGCAGTAAGCAAAATCGAGGCATCTTGATCTTGCTAAAACTATTCTTGCTGCTTTTCAGAGCAGCTTATGCTTTACACAGTGGAAGGTTGGTAGCAGGATGATTGTCTGTGCCTAGGGGTCTGCAGAAGGCTCCTTGTCCAGGGTGGTTTGCATCTCTCCGAGCTACCTAATCAGTAAGATGTGGTGACTGCTACATGAGGTATGCAGGTTGGCCTGCCTCAAATTCAAGTAAAACTTCTAACAGACCAGACTAAAAAAAGCAATAGGAGCATACAGGTGACTTAGCAACTCCATAAATCCAAACATTCTGTAGAACACTCAGTCTTTTCCACTTCATGACTACCTGCTAAATGGATCTGAGTTCCATTAACCCTACTAAAGAAAACCAACCTTTAGGAAGAGAAACACAGTCTGTCAGTAACCATCCCCTTTTGGAGCTGATCTCTGTGGGGACCTGCCTAAGTGATCGTGTTAGAGTGCATTTACAGTTTCTCACACTTTGATTTCATAGCTCTACGAAGAGTGTAATTCCCAGGCCTATTGTTGCCGCTAGAATTCTAAACCAGCTCTATCTACAAAGTGCAGGGAATTGAGATTACCTGGCCCCTTCCAGTCCCCGTACAGAATCAGTAAGCGAGGCAGGGTAGGGGCTGCTGAAATACATAACAGCCATCAATTTCTCTCATTCTATCCCGTCTTTTACAAATTTTGAAACTATGTTAAACAGAAGCAGAAGGAAAGCTAGAGATCCTACCAAACTGAACTTACCAGTGTGCATTAAATAACCACTACGAATGGGAACCTCATTGCTTTTGCACACTTTACTCACCAGGGTACTTCTGGGGCTTTTTTTGGTTCAGACTCAATGACACAGGGACAAATGTCATGAAAATTACTTTTTCAGCCTTCTGGTCTGCATCTCTCTTAACAATACAGCTTGATTGCTTGCTCCTATCCTGTACTGGCTCTAAAATGACGTCTGGGTCTCTGCCTTACTAGTGGACTCATTAAGAAAATCAAAGCATCATAACTGGGGCTTGAATAAGCCCTAGCCACAATGGGGTACATGATTTTTAGAGTGGATTTCATTTTTGGGAATGACTTGATGATATAGGGAGGTTGGAACTAGATGATCTTTAAGGTCCCTTCCGACCCGAACCATTCTATGATTCTATGATATCAGAATCTTAACGTCATTTAAAATACACAAGTGTGCACACACAGATTTACAGAAATAATACACACACAAAAAGCTGAAATCTAGATCCCATCAAAGTCAGTGAGAAAATTCATTTCAGTTGTGCTGGAGCCAGGATTTCAGCCTGTGAAGCTTATAATTGGAAACTTTAACTGAATGACGTGAGACTGAAAAATTAATGCATTGCTCAGATATTTGAAGATCCTCATTAACTTCATAATTCTGCTGACCATTTATAAGCCTGCTGCTGTAACAGCACCTCCAATAAAATAAGACACATTTGAAAGCCAACCAGCCCCCTCTCTGACAGTAACTCTTGTTGCCTTACCAGCAATGCATACGCAGCAATGTAAATTCTGTTAACTCCTAACTCCCATTATCTTCTTAGTCTTTAAGATATGATTGAGGGCTGTATGCAGCCTTGCTACAGCTTAATTCACAATTCTGCTGATAGACAAGCTATAAAAGAGCATCTGTAGATCTACAAAGGAAAAAATACCAAAAAAGTTGCAGAAACATAGTTGCATGCCCGGGTTAAACCATTATGCTTTGAATTGTATATGGGAAAGTCCAATTTTAAGAGTCAGATTTCCCTTAGGTGGAGTTAAAGCAAGCCCAGTGATAGACTGGTGCTCCGTGATCTAACCTGAGTGCATTTGGCAGGCTTCAGTCCTTTCCCTTCCTCTGTGGAAGAAGTGAGCTGCATTACCCCGCTCCCCAGTACATGTTTACATCTTCCTTTTCTTAACTGATCTGAAATTGCTTTCCCAGCTGCTTCCAGTGCTTGATCTGAAAGGGAATAGCAGCCTAATGGTCACGGACTTGCCCCCTTTGCACAGAGCTAAGGCAGGTGAGCGCCTGGGCTTTCTTCCCTTTAGAGTGGGAATGCAGCTTTTTAAAGCTAATCTCAAAGGTCACTCATCTTTTCCTGCTCTGTGTTAGAATAAGCAGCTTTGAACTCAGGTAACACTGGAAAGACATATTTGCAGGGGAAGGTATTTACCTTTGCCCGTTCTGACCATCACAGGTTACCAAAAACAGAGGTTCTTGAGTGATTTTGACTTCCCATTTTCTAGCCATTCAATTTACCAAAGACACATCAAACAACTGCTTCATTGATGTTAGATTCCCACGTGCAACTCACAAAGGGCTCTCTGTCACTCACAGAACGGGAAGTGGCATGAGGAATAATCACGAAGCCAAGAGAAGGCAGGCTCATGCACTGCTTCTTCTGCAGAGGCTGTCTATCATCATGTTTTACCTGTTTGTATAAAATTGTTTACATCTGCTCTAATCTGGGCGCAAAATTTCAAGGGACAAAGGAATTTAAAGCTCTGCTATACAATAATAGTGTGCAACTGCCAGTGTGAACTTTACTGAAAAGGAGACCTCAAAGTAGGAGTTCCTTACCCATCTTTGCAATCCCTGCAAGCTGTACAAGAGGTTTATGTAGCGTCTGGATCTGTTATTTTTCCTTTTCAGAAGCACAGGCAAGAACAGTTGCTAAACTGTTCCCACAGTTCTGCTTCTGTTTTGTCAAAATAGGAAGTAACCAGGAAGCAGAGGGTATTTTTTAATGAAGTGAATAGCAGAGCTAACAATTATGAGTTCCCCTGAAGATGGGAAGGTTTTTGTGCAACAAGATGAAAAGCGAATCAAAGTCAAGAATATTTATAGTGAAAAAGATTGATATGACCATCCTGAGGCAAACTGTCATTGGTGTAATCAGAAGCAGCAGCCATCAGAGGACAGGAATAGTGTCATAGATTGCCTGACAGTACATGACAACTGGGTACATAAATAGCTGCTTCTGTGAAAACAGATCCTACAGCAGAGAGGCAAAAACATATTGTAAGGGAATCAACTTTATGTTGTGCTAGCCTCATTCTAATTAACATGCTAGTCCTCAGGCAAAAGAAGCCCTCTTCTGCAGCCCACACTCCAGATTTCTGGTGTCTCATATCTTTTAAAACAAAAAAGACAAAGTTCATTTTTCTGGATGAAACTGATCTATCAAATCAGTACCGTCAAACTACTTCATGAGGACACACAGACTCACTGCCCTAGCAGCACCAACTTAGCAGGAACTTCGGTAGAGATTGTTCTTTATCTCCAATTAGTGTTTTTTTAGAAGATTGGTATAGCATGCAAGGATATTTCTGAGAAGTGGGAACTAGGTCCATAAAAAGGAAATGAAGTATGAATAAAAAATTGCAATGTTTTAGAATGAATATGCACATGAAACATGAATATATCCATTTTTAATGACACTTTTTATAACTGTCAGTGAAGTAGAAGGTTATGGATTTCTAATTCTAAAAGAGTGATAATAGAAAATGATGTCTTCTTCAAACAAGGTCACCCTTATAGAGTAGGCATGCACCCCAGCCAACTAGATATTGCTAGTCCAGCACACACAGTCCTCACAGTACAGGAAAACACTGCTGTTCTTAAGAGCTATGCAAAGACAGTCAGTAATTATTTAAGGAGAACTGATTAATTAACCAGGCTATGTTGTCACAACTGAAACATTGTACCTTCAGCTTTCAGTACAGCTATGCCCTCTCAAATGGCATAGATACCAATTATGTCAATTTTCCATTTTTTCCTTATTTTTCCTTGGCTTTATTGCAGGTTAAATGCAAGCGAATATTACCTAACATTCCTGCAGTGTTAAATAACAGACCCACAAGCTGAAGGAGGTAAAAAAAGAAAAGAAAATATCTTGACATTTTATGCAATGGAGGTAATGAACAAAAGAATGGTTCCAGTACTTTGTTGCTCCAGTAATTCCCTGCATTTATGCTGACAAATTTGTCTTTGATAATGACAAATTTAGAGGTAAGTTTTAAGATTACTGTGTATCTAAGACCATAAGAGCCCATCCTGCTTTATATTTGCCTTCTTAAGTTAATAGGTATATGTTTACAACCCTGTATCACAAACAAACCCAATGTAATGCATCTCTGGCACAGTTTAGGTCTTTATTGTCACAGAAAGGCAACGGGGGCAGCCAGAGGACCCCCTCCAGTGCTGGGCCCCGGGGTTTTTCGGGCAGGTGCTGCCCCACAGGGGTATGCCGGAGAGGCGATGAGGGATCAGCCAGAGGGACATGGCTGCAGGCCGCAGGAATGGGGACATGGGACAGAGGTGAGTGAGGCTACAGAGCCCTCAGGTCCGCGGAGGTGTGGGGCAGAGCCCCTGGGGGTCCCTGCCCCAGACACGCCGCA
>NW_010331232.1:0-18093 GCF_000700745.2 Antrostomus carolinensis | reverse complement strand
CACACACACACACACACACACCCCCCCCAAACTCAACACACACACAAAAAAACCAACCCCAAACTCAACACACACAAGAAAACCCCCGTCCCACCTTCAGACTTAGCTCTGCTTTTGGCTGTAGTAGTATAAATGTGCAGTGATGTTGCCTCAATGACAGAAACTACATCTCCATGCCGCTGGCCAGTGTTGAGAGCAGAATCAATCCTACATCTTGGCTTCTGCTGGATGCTGTTTTGTTTTCCTTTACATTGTAATAGGCAGAGGTATAAATTGCTTTCCTTGAAATATATCTAATCGTCTGCTGCTACAGGGGCAGGAGAAAAAAGGAATGTGTTGAAGTGACAGCACAACCTAAAAATATTCTGAAGCCTGTGGAAATTAACTCACCCATGCATATGTTGAAAAAGTCCATTTAAATCCCATCTGGTGGTTAGAGACCTTCTAGTTATCCACGACAAAAGGCCACCACCCTCCGTTGTATGATCATTTGGATTAATTTTATTCCTCTTGACTGATGTCTTTCACCAGTGGGAAGAAGTGTCTAACCTATCAAACGAGCTGTATAAAGCGAATTTGGCTTGAATCTGGAATATTTCATCTCTGAATATGACGCTCTGTGTTGCTCATGTCGTGCAGGGTATGGCTGAGGTTACGTTACTGTAATAGGAATTAGCACCTTGCGCTCTGTAAAAAATAATGTATCTGTTAAAATTGGGGTGCCATTCGTACCAGCGTGCCCTGGAGGGATGTGGCTGTTTCTATGGTCACCTCAAAAATTTACAAGTTATAATGAGCTTAAACTAATGCAGGTCAAGAATTTCGGGGAAAAAAAACAAACAAACAAAAACAACAGAGTACACTTCTCATTTTTCCTCTGTCTTTTTTAATTTGATTTTTTTTTGAGGGTGGGGGAAGGAGGAGGAGTTTGTTTTTTTTTTTCTTCTTTTTTTTTCTTTTTTGGAAGACCTGGAACAAAAAAATAAGAAATAGCTTCAAACATGTAACTCTATTAGCTACAAATTAAACAGATTTACATTTCTTCATTGCTTCTACTCCTTTACCTTTCTCAGCTGGCAATGTACTTCAGAGTTAATCTGAGGGTCAAGGTAACTATGAATTTTCTGTGAGAAGGGGAAGGAGAGTAGCACATGAAAAAGAATAAAACTTGAGTGGGTTTGTGACAACCAGTCAAAAGGAAAATCATTTTTTTCCCCATGTGTCTTCAGAGGAGATGTTACAGGAGCACTGGGGAATGACCCTTTGCTTTCACTCCAGAGAGGAGGGAGAAGGTCTTGGAAGAACTAACAGCCATGGAGGCTTCTGCTGGTGGAGTTGAGTTGTTTTGACCCATAACACTTTTGATATAACCTGGACATCACTATGCAGAAGAAATAGTGATGCTTTGACCCACTTGAACTGTTGTCTCTCTGATCTCACTGGCAGGCAGCATTCAAACAGATGCTGCGTCCTGTGGGAACAGCACTGGAACAAGGAGACCTTCAGAGCCAACAGCTCTGTTCTGACTGCAGAACATATTAAAACAAAAAATAGCAAAAGGGAAATTAATTTTTCCATCACCTAATAGATTTTGTGGAAAGAAAACTTCTCTCTGGACAGCAGATCCCCAAACCTAACACCACACTAAATGCTTCACAAGACCACACTAAGGATTTCTCAGGCCTAACATGCTGTCCTCAGCAGGGTCAACAGGAAATGAGACAGAGAAATTAAAACACACATGTGGTCCTGTTGCCTTAGAGTATTCCCTGGTAGTCTTAGCTGCAGGTAAGAGACTTCAAGTCAGGTGTCTCCCTACACAACAGCTCTCAGTGCTTTTCTTCTTTCATGTATTTATCCAATTGTTTTCTGGGCCTATGTTAATATAGACATCAGCAAGAACTTACAGAAAGGGAAAAGCCCTTTAAGCTCATCGAGTCCAACCATGAACCCAACACTGACAAGTCCACAAATAACCCATGTCCCTCAGCACTGTGTCTACACGACTCTTCAATCCCTCCAGGGATGGGGACTCCACCACTGCCCTGGGCAACCCCTTCCAATGCCTCAGAACCCTTTCAGCAAAGCAATTCTTCCTCACATCCCATCTCAACTGCCCTGGCCACAACTGGAGCCCATTTCCTCTTGGCCTGTCCCTTGGTCCTTGGTTGAACAGACCCACCCCCACCTCTCTCCACCCTCCTCCAAGGGACTTGGACAGAGCCAGAAGGTCTCCCCTCAGCCTCCTTTTCTCCAGGGATATTATTGATGTGGTGCATGAACAAGAACCTCTCGTGCCTGATGTGACTCTGTCTCCCATCTGATCCTATTTTGCCCTTTTATTGGAAGTGACAGGAACAATTTTTCCCTGTGTGGTTTCTTCAGGCCATTTGTGACTGTATAGACTTCTGTGATGTGCTTCCTTCCAGGGTGGCTTTAAGCTATTTAATTATTGCTCATATGAGAGGCTGTTTGTACTTTATTTCATCTTTATTTTCCTTATGCATTTTGCACCTTCCTTTTGACTCGATGCATTGATAGAAATGGGCATGACATTAAGGTTTATAAATGAGCTTGCACATGTACAGATAAAGATGATGAGATTTTTTGTGGCTGATACTTTTGTTCTTTCAAACCGCATAGACTTGATACCACAAAAAATATTTGGCCAATCTGTACAAGGACCACATGGACTGGTAGAGAATCACAGAATTGTTTGGTAATTTACCCTTCCCAAAGCCTTTTCCTCGGTGCTCTAGGAGCTGCTCTGTTAGATACTCTGTCTTGGTAATGGAAACTGATTTTCCTTATTTCCATGCCAAAACTTTCACCCAATTAAGCAATTCAATTAGCTGAAAATTCTTTAGTGAGCTTGAATCCTGAGTAAGTAAGTAAACAATATTGCTTAAAAATCTCACACTTCATGCAAGTGATGGAGATGCTGCTTTGTTTTGCTTCTCTTCCTCTTTTACATCCTTAAGAAAATCCCCATCTAATCCAAGAAAAGTGACTGGAGAAAATGATACTTTTTTCTCTGTCAGGTCCAGGGGATCCTCATGCTGTACCACAGCAGAAGAGCATTGATGGGAGACATCAATAAGATGTTCTCTCTCAGAAAAGCAACAGTTACGACCATCTCCAGCAGTGTTTCCTTGGACAGCAGGGGTGTTGAGCCTTGCTGTGCCCATGTCCCAGTGCCCAACGAGCCCTTGTCTGCTGCATGGCTCACCCAGAACTTACACCAGCCCTTGCTTTCATTTCCTTGCATTAAATATGCCTGGAAAAAAATCCCCATCAGTGTCTTTTCCCAATGTTTCAGATCAAACAGATCAGATTTTATTTTTCATTTTAGCATGAAATAAAATTCATTTTTCTTCCCATTATTGATGCAAACTGATACTTTCTCCCTACTATTTCCACATGCCTCCCTAAGAAATGGAAATATTTTCATCATCTCAATTTATAGATTAGAATTTGGGGATCAAGTTTTGTCTCCCACGCCTTGTGCGACTGGCAAACATCAATTCTTATCATCCTTATAAAAAAAATATGCAGAGTTATAATTGAAAGAGAGATTAGCTGAATTGAAAGAACTTCCAATATCCTAATGTCCCACTGTATTCCTTTAAAATGTTCTTATAATTGACTGGAGACAGCAGAAAATTTTTAACTAAGAGTGCCAGGTATTGATTTCAGCTTCTGAGCTGCTTCAGTAGCAAAAAACATTTTCATGGAAGCAGTGGGGGGTTTGTAGTGGTTTGAGTTTGATGTTGGTGGTCACTCAGGTGTCACCTGGCTGGGGGTCTGTGGTTCCATCTGTCCTGTCTTGCTCAGGTGGGGTTAGGGGAAGGTCGTTGTTAGATCTCTGCACGGTGGTGTGATAATTACTTTGAGATGTTCTATTAAATTACGATTTATTAAAGAGTGTTGTACAAAAGGTAGAGGTGTTACAAAAGGTAAGTGACTTGGCAACAAAAACAACAACATAAATGACTTGGCAAAGGGAATTTACACCCCACTGACCCTTCCTGCAAAACTAAAACTTACAGTGACTTGGGAAACACCAGCTATGTCAGTCACCTACAGTGAACTAAAACTTAACTATCACAACTTGTGATCATCTGGCAATACCAAAACTAAGAACTAATGAGGACTTGATGATGCTGAAACTTATAATGATGTTACCCTTAATGTGCCAGGGATGTAGTTAAACTGGGAAAGGAAAAGGAAGATTGAAAGAGAAAAGAGGAAAAGGAGAGAGACAGGGAAGTCTCTGGAGAGCCACCACTCCTTGGTTCCAGTGAAGTTCAGTCCAGCTGTTCTGGGATCCTTGGGTGGTGGTTGTGCACCCTCCTGTTGTTAATTCACCTCTTTATAGACAAAAGTTCTTGGGTCTCCACCTAACTTTCTTCAACTGGCATACTTCAGGGAGCTGAAGTGAAGTGAGGGCTCTTTGTGCCAGTGGGTAAAACCATGAAGAGTGGATTTCTCTTGGTGCTGCTGAGTCTACCACCACCAAGTGTTGAGGAGCTGCTCTTCAGAGGCCAGCACATCTCCACAAGCAGGTGTTGAAGCCATTCAGGGTGCATGTGAACACACAGGGGTTTAACCCCTTCTCCTGGCTGGCATCGTTTGGCTGGTTTCTTGATTTAAAACAAAAACCCATGGCAGCAGCTGGCACTTTGGATCAATGTGTGCATGAAGAAATAAACCACCTTCTCTGTGAAGTTGCTTTTAGGAGCTCAAGATTTATGTGTCTGAGTGGGACACTCGTTACAGAGAAAGACTTTAATGTACTTGGGGAGAGTAGAGGAGCAGAATGCAAACAGAGATCTTGCATCGAGGATGTCCTTGGAGCTGTGGAGCAAGTGTGTGCTGGTACCACAAGGCAATGTGAGCAGCATGCCAATGTGGTCATGTAGGTCTGTGATTAATGGCACCAGTTAAAATGCAGGGAGAGAACAACCACGTGTCTTTTGGCTGCTTGGGTACAGGAATGGAAGATGCAAATGAAACCTCAGGGACGTGTTTTGGAAGTTGGGAAAATTCATGGGTGTGACCCACTGGCTGCTTTCCACCAGGACTTGCTCCTGAAGGGAAGGCAAGCAGGAAACTTCTCCACATCGGTTGGAAAATCCAGCTCCACGTGCACGAAGGGACAGCAGGTGTGAGCTGTCCCTGCTGTCCTTTGTGACCTCCCTGGTGCTGGCAGCACCCACCGCTCTGTGAAAGTGCGAGGCAGGATGTGATAGCGTGCAATGACCTTCAGCTTTCTTCTGATCACTAAGGATTTCAATCTGCTTTGTGTACCAGGCACAAAGATTTAATAATCCTTGGAAAACTCTGTAATGAAGGCTCTGCTCAGATTTTATATCATAGAGTCACAGGCTGGTTTAGGTTGGAAGGAAACTGAAATCTCACCCAGTCCCAACCCCCCTGCCAGCAGCAGGGACACCTTCCACTAGACCAGGTTGCTCAAAGCCTCATCCAGCCTGGCCGAGAACACTTCCAGGGTGGAGCAGCCACAGCTTCTCTGGCCAACCTGGGACACTGTCTCACCACCCTCACACCAAACAATTTCTTCCTCACATCTCATCTCCATCTCCCCTCTGCCACTTTCAAGCCATCACCCCTTGTCCTGTCACTCCCTGTCCTTGGTCAAAGTCCCTCCCCAGCCTTCCTGGAGCCCCTTCAGGTACTGGGAGGCCACTAGAAGGTCTCCCCGGAGCCTTCTCTTCTCCAGGCTGAACAGCCCCAACTCTCTCAGCCTGTCCTCACAGCAGAGCTGCTCCAGCCCTCGCATCATCCTCGTGGCCTCCTCTGCACTGGCTCCAGTAGCTCCATGTCCTTGTGCTGTTGGTGGCCCCAGCACTGGAGGCAGCACTGCAGGTGGGGTGTCAGGAGAGCGGAGCAGAGGGGCAGAATCCCCTCCCTCCACCTGCTGCCCACACTGCTCTGGGTGCAGCCCAGGACACGGTTATTGGTCACTCTGTAACCTGAAATCTTATTCTTCCCAATCATATTTAGTTCTTTTTTCCCCTGGGTCTCTTCTGACAGTTAATTGTTCAGGATGACTGTGCACTGTGCAGGAAAACCTTCCCCTGTTAGGGTGAGCCGGTTTCCAGGCTAACTCAGCCTCTCCACATCTTTGTGGGGTACTTGCAGAGTGACCACCGAGGTGTCTCTCTGCCACCTCTCCCAAAGCGGTGCTTGCTCAGCCTGTGTCACTGTAAGCGGCACCACAGCTCCATCGCAGACTCTGAGTGATATTTCAATATTTGGACTTTCATTGATTCATTTCCCTTGCCAAGTTGTCTCCCAAACAAAGCAGTGATGCCAAACAAACAGATCCATAATTTATGGTGAAGCGGTAGAACGCACGTAGTATCTTTTCCCTTTTTTAAAATTCATTCAATGTATCTATTTTATTATGAATTAATTTGTAAGAGTTCTTAGCAGGCTTATATATAATTCATAAACAATTTCGCTTTTTTTATATATTCCTGAGTCTGATTTGATTACTTCTTTCTTATTTTTGATTCTTTCCTCACTTTTTCTGCTAAAAGTGGTGCTAGTTGTCATGGTAATTTCTTCTTCCTACTAGTTTTGGGATATTTTTTTTCTCCTTCTCTTCCTCCTCCCTCCCAGAAGAGAAAGGGAAAAAAATCAAAGGGGGAAAAAAAAAAAGGTACAGGGACTTATGCCCCCAGGTTTGTATCCAGCAGCTCTCCCATGTCCCAGTAGGTCCCAGTCCTCTCTCCCTGGAGAGCTGAGCCATGGGCGTAAGGTGAACGAGAGGCCAAGCTTGTAGATTCAGGACTTAAAGACCATCCTGGGGTGGGCTCGCTGATTGTGGTGGGTCAAGAGGAGCTCAGTCTTCACTGTTCTCTGGGTCCTAAAGGGCTCTTCTAGAGTTTATAGCTGGGGAAGTTTCCACTTCATAGTGTAGCAGTGGGTCCGTGCTGGGGTGTCCTGCGGCCTGGAGACAGATGATGCCCTGGTTTTGCTGGGATAGAGTTGATTTTCTTCTCAGTAGCCAGAACAGCTGTGGTTTAGTTTCATCGTGGGATTTGGGATGAGAAGAATGTTGATAACACACTGATGATTTTAGTTGCTGCTGGAAGTCCAAGGTCATCGTGTTTTGCTGGTTCACAGGTGCAAAGGACTGGGAGGGGGAAGCGCAGTAATTAGCAAACCCCCAATTGGCATTTGGCTCTGCCAATGAGATATTCCATCTCCTGTCCCCCATGGGCAGGACATTGCCCAGGGCTGAGCGGAAAGCTGGGGATTCTCTCGGGGATGGCTCGGGCTCTGGCTCTCCCGGGATTGCGGTTTGGGTTTGGGGACTGTCTGTGCTCCGGGATCGCTTGCTTTGACAGGCTGGGCATCGGTCGGTGGGTGGTGAGCAACTGCCCTGGGCATCACTCATTTGCATATTCTGATATTACTGTTATTATCATTATTTATTCCAATTAGTAAATTGTTTTTATCTCAACCCATGAGTTTTCTCACTTTCACCCTTCCAATTTTCTTCCCTTTTTCCTGCACCAGGGAGGAATGAGCGACTGAGTTTGGCTGCAGCCAACGGAGTGAACCCACCACAGATGGGATTGTTATTATCATTATTTATTCCAATTAGTAAATTGTTTTTATCTCAACCCACGAGTTTTCTCACTTTCACCCTTCCAATTTTCTTCCCTTTTTCCTGGACCAGGGAGGAATGAGCGACTGAGTTTGGCTAACAGCCAACGGAGTGAACCCACCACAGATGGGATGAGGGATATTTCCAGCTCAGCTCTTGGCTCCCTGTGTCACTCTGCAGCCTGTCCTGGGGCAGAAGGGGGATGTGGGATGGTAAAGGGAGGGTTTGACAATCCTTATGGGGAAGGGTGATATTTGGGTCTCAGCTGCTGGGATCCACAGGGACCCTGAGCACCCAGGGACCCTCCTGTGCCTGCGGCGTGTGCTGCATCAATTCCTTTCTGGTCGAGCTGCGATGGGCGCAGATGGTGCAGGCAACATCTCACGGTCACATCAGAGAGACAGAAGGGAACACGCTGTTTGTGTGACTGTTTCACTGAAATATGCATTTAAACATCAATAAATTACAACAGCAAAACGCATGGAAGGAGCACACGAGGTTTAGCATTCTATTTATTTATTTATTTTTTTAACATATAACTCTAATATTCACATTACAATGCTCCTCACACTAGGAGGTCCCATCTAAGGTGACATTTGTAGGAAGCTTCATCTTTTGTTGTTGTTGTTGTTGGCTTTTCTCATGTGGTGGGAAAAATAAGCAGCCTGGGAGTCCCCTGCTCTCCCTGTCCATCACAGCCATAGCCCTGGGCTGAATTGATGGGTTTTAGACCAACACATACAAATGACCACGGACACAGCCCAGGTCCCCTCCTATTTCTGCACCCACTAGAAATGACGGGTTCCCCACAGGGGAATTATCATCGCTGCCTGTCTGCTGCAGGGAAAATACTGCTTGGCTCACATAATTTAAATTAAATCAGGGCTGAAATGGTTTATTGATTTATTAACAACACTTCATTAAGTGGCAATCAGTGAAGTGCACGTTAAGGACCTATAGCGGTGATACCACAGGTAAGTCACGATGCTGGACGCTCACAAAAGGGTGATAAATACCTACACATTTCTGAGCAGCTGTCTTTAATCCCAGAATGTTGTAATTACACACACATAAACCCACATTTTTGTGTACAACCCTCCCTGGATGAGGTGTCCAACAGGAAAGCTGCTCTGTGTGGCTTTGCAGAGGTCATGGTGGCATCTGGGCTGCTTCTGGGTAGTATCAAACCAGCTTTTACCTCTTTCCACCGAAGATCTCTTGTCACTGTTACAAATATTCACGTGTCTTTGCTGCCTCTTCTCAAGCTTCCTCATTTCTAAAGTCTTTTTCTGATCACCAATTTACTGTTTAATCCAGTTGATGGTCGTTCTCCTCTAGAACATGGTCAACTTTGGGCCCAATACTCTCCAGTTTAGTGTACTTGCCCACATCCAAGTAGTTTGCACCCACGTTCCCTGTTTTTATCCACGTTATTTGTCAAGGGTGGGTCATGAGAGGCCTCTCTAGCCACAAGTTCTTCATCCAGCCACACATTCTTTGAGATGGAGGTGGACATCCAGTGATGGTGAAATCTGCTCTGCAAAGCATTCCTCCTTCCAGGAAAAAGACCAGAGAAGTCAAGCTATTCCCAGGTGAGCATTGCACGAGTTTCTCCCCTGGAAGACAAGGTAAGCAGAGATGTTCATGCTCTTCACCACCTTGTGCCTTTGAACCAGCAGTTTCAGGTTGTTGCTGTCTCCCCACCATGGCAGAGGTCCATGAAGCCACAGAAGCACAAGTCCATTGGCAGCTCTACCTGTCTAGTGTTGGATCTGCTGCTCAAGGTACTGCCTTCAGGTGAGATGTACCTACTGAACATAGTCACAAGCACTGTGGAATAGAGCCAGAGGAACTTGGGGTTTTTTTATTTGTTGTTGCTGCAAAATTGTAAGTAGGCTTGAAACAGAAAAATTCTGCTTCAATTAAAAAAATAAACAAAACCAACAAAAACCCCCCAATAAAATAGGAAAAAAAGCCAAATAAAAATTTCCAGTATTAACTTTATTGTGAAGTTTTCATGAGTCTCTGGTAGCAGCCAGTGGGGCGAAATAATAGGGGGAAAAGTATGGAAATGATAGGGGAAAAAGTATGGAAAAGATAGGGAAAAAAGTATGGAAATAATAGGGGAAAAAGTGTGGAAAAAATAGGGAAAAAAGTATGGAAATAATAGGGGAAAAAGTATGGAAATAATAGGGAAAAAAGTATGGAAATAATGGGAAAAAATATGGAAGTAAAAGGGGAAAAAAGTATAGAAATAATAGGGAAAAAGTATGGAAATAATGGGGAAAAAAGTATGGAAAAAATAGGGAAAATAAGTAAGGAAATAATAGGGGAAAAAGTATGGAAATAATAGGGGGAAAATGTAAGGAAAAAATAATAGGAAAATATATGAAAATAACAATAGGGAAAAATATGAAAATCATAAAAAAGTATAGAAATAAGGGGAAAAAAGGATGGACATAATGGGGAAAAAAGTATGGAAATAATAGGGGAAAAAAGTATGGAAATAATAGGGGGAAAAGTATGGAAATAATAGGGGGAAAATGTAAGGAAAAAAGTAATAGGAAAATATATGAAAATAACAATAGGGAAAAATATGAAAATCATAGGAAAAAAAGGATTCAAATAGTAGGTAAAAAGGATGAAAATAAAAGGGAGGAAAAAATATGAAAATAATAGAGGAAAAAAGTACATTTTTCCCACATTATTGAATCTCAAAACAAAATACAGCACAAACTAATCACCCCCCAACTCGCCATGCATATGAGGAGCACTAAACCATTTCAATCTGTGTTCCCAGCCCCCGGGATCAGCAGAAAAAGCCACGTTCGCCCCCAAACAGACAATCTGCAGCATGACTTGGCTTTTTTCCTGCTTTAAGAGACTGAGCTGAGGGCCGAGTTCTTCTGTGTTGCGTGCTGTTCTTTAACTCACATAAATAATACATATTCAGAAGGAAAAGAGAAGCTCCTAGAGAACACGCAGGCAGCAACAGGAGCCTGCAGTAAGTGCATTATTTATTCTTCCCATTTTCCTTCCAAATGAAAAAAAAAAAAAGATGGGGTGGGAGGGATGAATTTGCTCAAATGTTTAGTTGGGGACCTTAAGTATTTAAAAATATGGGCTTTGCAAGTATTTGTGCAAGGCTAATTTGATGTATTTTTTACCCTATTGAATAGCTTGTTGTTAAAGTAAAATATGAATGAGAAAGTAATAAATAGAAAATAATAAATAGAAATAGTAAAATAATAAAAAATAATGTCAAAATCTAATTTATACCTTATTTAATACATTATTGTTGTAGTCTCTTGTGACCTGGCTAACAATGTAACACATGTTGGATGAGCAAAGATTCTGGTTTCTCACCTTGCTGACTTGGTTTTTTGGGGAGTTCTCTTTAGTTGCTAACACAGCATGAGTCCAGCAGTGAGAATGTCTGTTTTGTAGTCATTTATATTGCTATTATCACTATTATTATTGTTATTATCACTATTATTATTACTATTAATACTATTTTTACTATTATGACTATTTTTACTATTATTATTACTATTACTATTGTTACTACTTGTATTTCTGCAGCCATGGAGACTCTGCAATAGCAGGTGCAGAATGATGTTCTGATGAAATATTCCTGAATTTTCTGGCAAGATGAATTGTGCGGGTGTGGGATTCATTTAAATGTCACCCCCTGAAAGGTGATACCTGAGGGGAACAATATAAAATTGGCTGGGTGCACCTTAACTTTGGTTGACCCACCACCTGAGGGTCAAAGACCATGGACCAAGAACTGAACCAAGGAACCAACCTGAGATGATAATGTAGAATTGATCTGGACAGCGGTGGTACCTCTTCCTATCTCACCCCTGCCTCTCTCCCTCTTTTTTCTCTTCTTTTCTTATCTCTTTTCCTCTTAAAGTAGTAACATTGCCACCAAAATTGGGAATGAACCTCTTAAAAACAACGTACTCTTAAGAAGCTGGCAGTTGGATCGCTTCACCTATCATTCATGCCAACTTGGCTCTCTACAAAAGCTTTAGACTATCAAAACATGCATATTCATTACCTTTCCAAGAAATTATTAACATATTCATTATTATTTCCAAGAACTCATTAATATAGGCAAATATCCTTTTCACACATGTGCTGGCATTTCTTGTTGGTCTTCTGGGGTCCTCTGGTGACCGTTGAAACGTTTCTCACTGTACCCTGTAGCTTTAATTTTTATTTTCCACAGGCTTAGTTCAACTTTTGTTCTGTTTACAACACTTTGGGCACAAAACTGGTTTATTTTGGCACCAATACCTTATCCACCCTATTGCTAGGACTCGGTGCCTCAAATCTACTACAAACTTGACCAAGCCTACCAGATATGGAACTATCTTTCAATGTCCCATTGTTTAAGCAGAAGGGGATGTTCTCTTGGTATCAACATGTCTGATATGTTGGTACTTTTTTGATGGCCTAAGCTGACTTTTTGATAATCATAATAAATATAACAATTATATAAATAACAAATGCCCTCCCTTCCCCCTCTGTTCCCCTTGGTTTTATTTCTGAGCAGACATCGTATGGCTCTGGAATATCAGCCTCAGCTGAAGTGCCAGAGGTACAATCTGTACCTTGTCTCTTTGAACAACGAGAGCTTCAGCTGATGCTGATACAAAGCAGTTGGATGAGGTCTGGTACAGTGCAACACCAGCCATGGCTGGAGTTCAGTACCACAAACCAGAAGAAGAGGGTTGGGTGTCTGTAATAACTAGTTACTCAAGCAAAGCTATTTTCTGTGAGACCTTGTGTCTTTTCGCATGGTATGTTAATATTTTACATTAAACCTCTTAAAATTGTAGAGTTTATTTCCAGAGATACTGAGTTTCTACTCTTTTCCAGTACCTGAAGGGGCTACAAGAAACCTGGAGAAAGACTTTCCATAAGGGCAGTTAATGACAAAACAAGGGGAAATGGGTTTAAGCTGAAAGAGGGGAGGTTTAGATGAGATATTAGGAAGAAGTTCTTCACTGTGAGGGTGGTCAGACACTGGAACAGGTTGCCCAAGGAAGTTGTAGATGCCCCCTCCCTGGAAGTGTTCTCGGCCAGGCTGGATGAGGCTTTGAGCAACCTGGTCTAGTGGAAGGTGGCCCTGCTGCTGGCAGGGGGGTTGGAACTGGATGAGCTTCAAGGTCCTTTCCAACCCAAACTATTCTATGATTCTTTCCATGGAGCAGAAGGCAGAGAGGACACACAGGTCTAGCACCTGAAAAGCACAGCAGTTCCCCAGGTGCTCAACTAAGTGACTTTTAACACCCGAGCTTTCATGCCTTTCCTTTTAGTATAGCAAGACAAACATAGATCTTACAAATTTAAACCTAAACCTCACGAAAGATTTCCATTGCTTCTGAAGATGTTTTGGGTCATAGTTATTCTTTTTGGATAGTGAGAAGTCCATAAGAGTGAAGAGTTCATGATGACTGCTGTACTTTGTCACCAATGCTTCAGAAAGAAGTGGAAGTGTGTCCTCTCCTAGATCTTCATGAGAACTTCCTAGCTGACAAGAAAGGAAAAATTGTTATTTTAAAATTAAAACTAAAAAAACCTGTTATTTGTGTTTCAGCACAAACCAGGAGATTTTAAATGAAATGAAAATTGATTTTGCTTAAATAAAAACCACTGTAGGTTGTTCTCTGTCAAAAGTATTTTACAAGAAATATTCCCTTGGTCATAACTCTACCACTAGCTCAAGATACAATAGTCCATGCTGTAATTACACTCAAAATATCCACTAATCTTACTAACGACACAACAATTGTGCTATTTTCTTTTACAGATTCTAAGAAAATAACAGTGACATTTTGCCACGTGCCCTGATGCCATTCAGCACCTCATAGGATTGGGCTGAACACTAAGTCTGGACGTTCATCTTGCATCGCTCCCTTTTTATAATGCTCTTCAGCGTTTTTGATTGGCATTAACAGCTTGACACTGGTAGGAAGGAGAGAGAGAGCTTCTCGTTGTCTGTAATTATGAGAGAGTAGATTTGATGCTGGGTGAATCAATAATTCTATTTCAAGTGAATACTCAAATTTGTAGCCTTTTATTCCAAGAAATATGACATATATTCAAAGAAGGCATCATTAAATAAAAGTAGTGGTAATTGCATGCCTCTTTTAAAAGAGAAAAAAATAGTTGACCCTGCATACAAATTTTCCCTCAAGGAATCCATTAGTCTTTTTCATGTTAGTTAGCACTGTTGGTAGAAATGATTCAGAGAATAAATGAACTAATAGCTTTATGCATAATCTGGGGTGACAGACCTGAAATGCCTGCAAAGAATTAATATAAAACCCGGTATGCTTCATTTGCTGTCAAATGCTGTTTTGACTTTTAGCATAGAATCACAGAATGGTTTGGGTTGGAAGTGACCTTAAGGACCATGTAGTTCCAACCCCACTGCCATGGGATGGGACATCTTCCCGTTGATCAGATGGCTCAAAGCCCAGTCACACCTGTCTTTGAACACTTTCAATGGTGGGGCATCCACAACTTCTCTGGGCAATCTGTTCCAGGATCTCACCACCCTCATCTTCCTTATATCCAATCTAAATCTACCCTCTTTCAGTTCAAAACCATTGACCCTTGTCCTACAGGCCTTGGTAAATTGTCTTTCTACTTCTTATAAGCCACATGTATATTGAAAGCTCTTCCTTCTCTTCTCCAGGCTGAACAACACCAGCTCTCCTCAGCTTTTCTTCATAGCAGAGGTGCTCCAGCCCTTGCATCATCCTCGTGGCCTCCTCTGCACTGGCTCCAGGAGCTCCATGTCCTTGTGCTGTTGGTGGCCCCAGCACTGGAGGCAGCACTGCAGGTGGGGTCTGAGGAGAGCGGAGCAGAGGGGCAGAATCCCCTCCCTCCACCTGCTGCCCACACTGCCTGCTCTGGGTGCAGCCCAGGAAACGGTTATTGGCCTCTGTGCTGCCAGAGCACGTTGCTGCTTCATGTCCAATTTTTCATCCACCAGCACCCCCAAGTCCATCTCCTCAGGGTTGCTATCAAGCAATTCATCCAGCCCTCTAGAAACCAGCCTAAAGCACCAGGGTGCTTGTTAGAACAGAGGAAAAAAGAAAAGATATTGATTGTTGTTGACATGCCAGATAAATATACTACTACCCCCAAGTCCATCTCCTCAGGGCTGCTCTCAAGCAATTCATCCAGCCCTCCAGAAACCAGCCTAAAACACCAGGGTGCTTGTTAGAACAGAGGGAAAAAAAAAAAGATATTGATTGTTGCTGACATGCCAGATAAATATACTACCAGCATCTCTTATTCAGTAATTGTCCTTAATTTGCATTTATGATTCCTGCATTCAAATGATGAAATCCTTCCATTGCTTCTCCTCCACTAAAACATATTTTCCTTTTCCTTCTTTGATTTCTAAGCCTTTAGAAATCGTATTTTCCATCATTGTTTAGCAAATCAAGAACAAAAAGCTTTCTTTGTGTCCTATTGAAAAGGTGAAGATAAAACAACACCCCGAGGACCCCCCGGGTCTCTAATGAAGGGATCAGATATGGTACGTGCTGGCACTGCCAGGTCCGATCGGCACATGCCTCGTTCCCTGGCATGGCTTGAGCTTTAGACATTTTTTCAGACTTATCTCAGCTCCACCAACATCTCCAGGCCTTCTGAGATCACAGTAGCTTCTCTGGGTGGAGACGTGTCCTGTTAAATACAAATACAGCTGAAGGAGATTCTGAAACAAGGGTGGTACTCCCAGAAGCGTCCTGAGGAATGAAAGCAGATCATTGGCAGGTTAGCAGAAAACTTGTACACTTGAGGAATAGAGTGATCCTCAGTCTATCAGAGAGCTGAATTCTCCACTAATTAAAACTGAAATGTTTCAGATGAAATTTCCCTAAAACCCAAGGAGTCCTTATTGCAGCCTCTACAGCCACGCAACCTCGCTGAGCAGGATGGAGCAGGATGGGCACTTGTGGTCTTCAGCTGATTGAGTTTTCTGCCCAAAATCACCCTGGGTAACACCTTGCTCTTTGATGTTTTCTGAATCTAGGTGTGCTACAAAAAAATTAAACAGCCATCAGTCCTAACTTCATGACATTGAAGGAAGAATATTATTTTAAAAATAATGAATTAAAGAATCAAGTTCTTAGAAAGAAACAGTCACAGTTCAAAATGGTAGAACAAGAGGAAATGTCCTCAAAGTGCACCAAGGGAGGTACAGGTTAGATGTCAGGAAAAATATCTTCACTGAAAGGGTTCTCAGGCACTGGAACGAGCTGCCTAGGGAAGTGGTTCAGTCCCCATCCCTGGAGGGATTTAAAAGACGGGTAGATGAGGTGCTCACAGATCTGGTTTAGTGGTGGACAGGTACGGTTGGACTCAATCTCAAAGGTCCTTTCCAACCAAACAATTCTATGATTTTATGGTGTTTTGGTATGGTATAAAACATGTTGCATTGCTGGCTGAATTAATAAAGAAATTAATGATAGACTTTGATTAGACAGTTAATGATAGAGATAGTTTTATAGAGAGAATTTTATTATTGAAACATTTTCAGCAAGTATGTCATATAACTTCCTTCTTAAATTTCAGAGCCAAGGGATCTGGAATCTGGTCTTTTTATGCCATCAAAATATATCAAGGTGTATCTGCCACCACTGGGAAGAGAGTGAGGGATAGGTCTGAGGTTATCTGCAGAAAACTGTAAGTTCAGCACTGGGTTTGACACCATCTGCTTTAAGGGATTCACTTGTGTGTTTGAGAACCGAGAGACACAAGCAGAAACTCATCAATACTGAGAAACTGATCCCTGTCTCTCTCTTACTCTGTTCCCCTGGAAATTCCTTATATTCCAATGCACTAATTCTTAAATTAAAGCACTTGGTTTAAAATACTTTAAGTCATGGTAGCCAATGACTATATATATTTTTTTTTCAGCTAAATTAAATATTTCCTGAAGGAATTCTCTGTCTTTATCTCTCACATGAAACAAAAGGTATAATCAGAGTCGACCTTTGTCTGACCTACTGTTGATGTGGGTTATCTTCATAATGGCAGAGGTAACATCATATCTCCAGCTCTCTGGGAGATACAGACACCAGAGAAGAAGAGGATGGATCCCTGAGGCAAGGAAGGTTTAGCCTGAGCACCAGGGAAGATATAAAGTCAGTTAGACTATGTGAAGGTTGGAGGGATTTGCAATATTGACTTTCTCAACAAGAAAATGAATCATTGAATATTATTATTGAAAAGGAAATTACATGAAATAGAAGCTCGTAATCAATCACTATCTGATTGGATTTACTGGAGCCAAAAAATTAACCATGGGGAAAAAAATTCTCAGAGCTGCAGGTTAGACAGTGGATTCTCGGATTTTTCCTGTTTCCTTTTAGTGAGCTATGTTCAGTCATTATAAATTTCTAAGGTGTTCTCATCTCCCATTCATAAATTCTCGTCAAGCTGTTTGATGTCATCTGCTGTGCTGAAAACATCCACCCTCTTCCCAACCTCCAGCTAAAAAGAAAAGGTAACAAAGAAGAAATTTTAGTGCCAGAAGGAAGGATTTTGACCAAGGCATTTACTGCACAGAGGGAGCAATAGGGTGAGAGGACATGGCCTCAAGTTGCACCAGGGGACGTTCAGGTTGGATATCAGGAAAAATTTATTCTCTGAAAGAGTGGTCAGACATTGGAAGAGGCTGCCCAGAGAAGTGGTGGAGTCACCATCCTTGAGGGTGTTTGAGAAACATGTAGAGGTGACACTGAGGGACATGGTTTAGTGGGCACAGTGGTGATGGGTTGACGGTTGGACTGGATGACCTTAGAGATCTTTTCCAACCTTAATGATTCTGTGATTATCAAAAACCTGCCCAGGGAAGGACTTTAAAAACTCACAATGCCTATGCTAACACATATCTCTGTAGTAAGCCTTGTGCACCACCGTGAAGAGATGCATTCACTTGTCAGATGTGTCTTTTTCTGGAGCTCATAGTCCTTGTCCCACTCCTGCAAGCCTAGTGCTCTTATTCCACACTTCTGTGACCCTGCATTGCAGTTAGAAATCTACATGTTTTCTCCAAATATTGTAAATGCTGAGAGGGGCACTTGCATCTCATTTTAAGTGGTCAGTGGCCTATATTGGTAGATCCTTCTCCAGCTGTAACAAGATACATTATCATCATTTCCTGACCAAAACCCACCTCCAGGCTGGGGAGATGACAGGGAGCCTGTGACAGGATGGCAGACAAATCCCAGTTGCTAAGAAGGCTCAAAATGGATCAGCAACAGGTTTTGTTTGGCATATTTGCAGGCCAAACTGCCTCCAAGGTTTCAGAAATGTAAAGAAGGGATTGGAGAAGGGAGAGGAGAATGAGCAAAGAGCTCTTAGAAGTTGCCTTTCAGAACTCTCACTTGACCAAATCTCTGTTCCTCTCTAGT